>NC_051862.1:125823193-125975693 GCF_015732765.1 Culex quinquefasciatus
TTACTAGATTTTTTGTTGTTCAATTAACATTTGTATTCAACCGCATGATTAAATGTTGTTTTTGAGAAATTTGCAAGGAATTTTTTTTTCGAATTTTGTTCAAGAACGCAAAAACCGAACAAATAGGTACATAAGGCTGATATAAATTTTTGTTGATTATACTTTTCGCCAAATCCCAAACCAGCAATGCGAATAAAATGGTCAGTGTGAACGGGGTTCTGTACTACGAAAATCGCACGGTTTGTTTTCTGAATCATAAAAAATAACAAAATTTCTATTGCATTATTATTATCATGTCTATAAGAAAAGGTATTTGTTTTGAGACAACAACAATATTAACAATATTCATTGTATTTGAATGAATAGTACCAAACCTTACAACACCCCTTCCCCCCTAAAATGCTACGTCTGTTCTGAGTGAAGCCAAAAAGAAAGTTGATCATTCAAGGCCAATACGAACCTTTCAAGAAATATTATATGTAGTTTGATGTGATAAAAATTGCCATCATTTTTTTCTTACACAGTCGACTCTCTGGTCTATCGATGAATTCTTCAGTCCCTGTTTGCTTTAAAAATCTCTTCCGGTTGTCAATAATTTCAGTTTTCATGGCTTGCATAGACATTTTTCTTGGCGAAACGAAGCTTTAAAGGGTGTTTGACATTAGTTTGTTTTTGTTTGATGGACGTTGCCATGATTCTCTCCCATAGCTGGGTATCAAGAAAAAAATATTTTCAATCGAGTCTTCATTTTGCATCGTTCTGTAATCTGATGATTCTCTTCCTCGACGGTCCCTTGGATATTGACAAGCAGAGAGTCGACTGTAAAATGCTATTTCCCCGAACGCGGTCAAGCCGAAATGCCCGGTGCCCAGGAGCGCGCGCGCTCGGGCACCGGGCATTTCGGCTTGACCGCGTTCGGGGAAATGGCGTTCAGGAAATGACTATTCAGGGATATGACTAATCGGGTAAATGGCATTCGGGATTGTGGCCCATTCGGGAAAATGGCATTCGGGAATGTGGACGATTAGGGGAAATGGGAAATTCGGGTAAATGGAATTCGGGGAAATGACTATTAGGGGAAGTGTCTTTTCGGGGAAGTGGCATTCGGGGAAATGTCCCTTCGGTAATATGGGTTTCGGGGAAATGTCATAGATTCTCCTCTTGCTATACAATAGGTAAACAAGGCATAATGCTTCGTTAAACTAATGATTCTATGAGAGAAAATACTTGGTGGGACCATTATGCGTAGAAGTGTAACGATGGGACAAACAGACTTGGTGTTGTTTTTGATGAGTTTCCGAACAAAGTACCAGATTTTATGTGTTTTTTTTTCTAAAAGTATACGACAAACTAAACTAAAAAATGTCAAAAAGTCAAAATCGTCTAAAAATGACATGGGACAATTATGCGTAGAACGGCAGTACTGTACTTGAAATTGAATAATGATGTGTTTGAGAAGTGCAGTATCAGTGAAAAATATAATAAAGTTCACATCAGTGTTAGGGAAGCGCACATTTTGCTTGCAAGTTTACATATTACATATAAAATGCAACTTAACTATTTTATGTTAAGTGATAGTAAATGAGTGTGTGCGTGCAACACGGAGTTAAACTTTTCGAAGTGCCATGGAAAACTTCACAGCAGCTTCACAGAGAGTTTAACTCCATGTTGCAGATTTGACAGCTCGATAGAAACGTCAGCTTAGGGGAACAGCATCTGTTTCCATCGTGCCTCTAATGTTGCCAAATCAGAACTTTGACGTTCGATTACAGCTCCAAAAAAGATTTTCCGTCAACGAACTTATCATCAAATGTAACATCTTCAGTAAGCACACTGATTTAAGACACTTCCTGAGCAAATTCGAGTAAATTAAAGCAGTACTCTGCAAAAACAAAATAAAAACGTTTCTTAATCCACCATTAGGTGGGTGGTGCCTTCCTCACATTTACAAAGTAATAATGAAAATAAGTTTTAGAAAAAATATATACCTTATACAGACTTTTCCAGAAAACATGCAAACTCTTATTTGAAGCAATCTGGCAACCGGGCGTTTCGCATCTGGCGCGACTCTCGCACGTAAACAAAAAGACACGGCCTTTTGAGGTTATGCAAAAAATCACCCTTTTTTGTATCTACAAAAATGTTTTTCTTGGCATAACTTTTTAAATACTTTACTAAACAGAATAAAATTTAATAGGGTCTTAGGGGACCCCAAAACGAACAGAATAAGGCGGATCCGGCCAAAATCGGTGCAACCAGTTCTGAGATAATCGTGTGGAAAAAAAATCATGTCTACACACATCCCCACAGACATTTGTTCAGAATTTGATCCTGAGTCGATAAGTATACGTGAAGGTATATCTAGGAGGTGTATTTAAGAAGTTCATTTTTCGAGTGATTTTATAGCCTTGCCTCAGTGGGGTGAGGAAGGCAAAACCACGAAGATTTTTGTTCACCATAATTGAATTTTAACGACGCTCAGTTGCACTAACCAGAACGTCAATTTACCTGTTTTGCCTCGGTCCCCTGTGCTCAATTAAGAGGCAGTATTTGTAAATTCTGCTCGGTTTGTTCTAGAGGTCGTACCACTCCAATACTTCTAACTAACGTGAAATTTTCCGAGGATTCCAAATATGACAAAATTGAGACCAAAAAGTGCCGCTATGGAGGCCTACACTGCCCACCATTGAAAAAACGGCTAATATCCACTTTTGGCAAAAACGAGATATTAGCACCAGGTGGTAGAGGACGTTCCAACACATCTTCTGGAACCTGAATTTTACTGAAATAGTGTCTAGACTTGGCTGCCGATGCGAAAAACCAAACGGCTAATATGCCACTCTTATGGGAAATTACCTTGACGGAGATTTTGTGTCAAACACTAAAACGCGTTTTTCTCGGAATACTTGATTTGGCATAATAGCCGAATTTTCAATTATGGGCAGTACAGGGCAAAAACTAACGTTATAAAAAGTTTGTTTTAGAAAAATCGAAAAATTATGAGAAAAACTACGATTGGCCAAAAAGTTAATACCTATCTTTTGACCTATGGGAGTATGGGTGTTTGAGGCTGTTGCAAAAAGATATTGAGGTTTAAAAAAAAATCAATTTTTAACAGTAATTTGCAAAAGCTATGAGAAAAATTCAAGCCGATCCTGGATGTCTATGGCCCATTTTGAAGTGCTTCAAAAGACCTTTCAACTGCATCTACGAGAGTTGGAATTGATGAAGTTTTACGGAAATGCGAGCATTTTTAAGATTTTTGAGGTTTTTTGGACCTCAAACTTCGAGGCCCGTTTTACCCCACTTCCCTTTATCGTAGAGGGCTCATATTTGGCACGAGTTCATCTCATGTATAGACAAACAAACGCTGAAAGTTTCATCCAAATCGGAGCACCTCGATACGACCTGTTACACATTGGTGAAAAACTCGCTCTTAACCACTAAATTTAAGTCTGTTTAGCAAGGGCAGCATTTAAACTTAAAAAATGGGGTTGACACTTCAAACGTAATCGCAGCATGCCAAAAATAGATGCCGCCAAACAAAAGAATGTTGGAGAGTGAGAGAGCGGGCTAGGTGAAATGCGTACATTTTGCATGAAGATATTTGCGACCTGCCAAAATTAGGACCAACTGGTGGCGAAAGAGAGAACTGATGGCACGGAATTAGAGGCAAAATAAAATATTTTGAAGTGCTTTTTAAACAACTTAAACACTACTTTATTATAAAAATGAAAATGCAGACTAATTCTAATAGAGTTGCTCTTTACACCGATACTGTTCGTTTTCGGCAAAATCGTAGAATTATGCTCTTTTTGTTATCAAATAGGGTTGATCCCCGACAAATCTGCCAAAAATACATGCATTTCCCCTAGGATTTTGGAATTTTCCCAATATTACATCAAATTAGTAATTTACTTACATTTTAAATTTTAGAAGAACAGATTCTTTTTTGTGGATTCCAATTTCAACACCATATTCTATGGCCATTCAAAAAAAGTACCCATAACAATACTTTCCCATAATTTCGCTGCCGGCCACTTAGTACTAGACTGGACCAAACACAAAAAAAAAACAAAGATATTGTACAATTTTTTCAGGTTGCGCGAATTAAGGGTACACTGCACTGCAACCAGGGAAGATGTTGTCTTCTTATTTAGATATTGTTTAACTTACGGACCAAATCCTGTAATAATTGGATTGAAATAATTGGCAGGGGATGAATGAAAAATTCAATCGATTGTTCCCGTGATTTCAAAAATATCTAAATGTGTGTAACATATATCTGTGTGCTTCAATCTCTAGTTGATGAGCACCGTTAAGCTCAAATTTTTCAAATGTTATGATCGAATCGCGTTTAGATTTTAATCTGTCATTTGTCATCGTTTGAAAACATACTTCCTAGATATATTAACTAAAAAAAACAAGTTTATTTCTCCTATTCAACAGTGTAAAGATTGATTTGATGCATTATCTTTCGACTCTTTAGAAGTAATCTTAATAACTGAATTTATCGAAAGTTACGAAAGCAATTCTCTAACATCTCCAGTTTCTCCTCTATTTTGCCCACAGGGACGTCGAAGTCGGAGACATCGTGACCGTCGGCGAGTGCCGGCCCCTGTCCAAGACGGTGCGCTTCAACGTGCTCAAGGTGAGCAAGCTGGCCGGTGCCAAGAAGAAGTTTACCAAGTTCTAAAGCACGCGCGCGCATTATGAACTATAAGTGTATAACATCGGGGTGTGTAAGGGGAGAAAAGCGAAAACAATAAAATTCCAGATTGTTTGATGAAAAAAAAAGAAGTAACCACTAATCGGGAAATATTTGCTTTTTTTTTGCTGATTTGGGAAAGAAAGTCCAGCAGGGTTGTGTCTCTGTCTATTGTGGGTTCGTTTTGGGCGCCGCAATGTTGGTCAAATTGGTCGTCAGCGATGCAATCAGTGCCTTTTTGGCGCTCTGTCTCAGCAGGGTCAGCTTGAACTGCATCAGCACGACCAGATATGTTGCCATGAAGGAGACGTTCTGCAAATGGGAAGAGAAATCAGATTAATTGAGTGATTTACAGTGATTGCGCAACGCACAGATGTGATTAGCCCTCGGTTGATGTTGGCGTAGCCGTCCAGATTCATCGTCGGCGGGTTCTTGTCGATGGCCACCAGGAACATTTCCACCTCCTTCTGGGTCGCTTTGTCCACCGCCGTCAGGTTTACGTTCAGCAGACGTTCTTGAAAGTTGAGACCCACCTTGAAGTGGAGAAGCGGCGGAAACCCTTAATTAAGTTATTGTAACACATTCCGACCAAAAAGGTTACCCGTTTGGACGCGTGATGGGCCTCGTTGCAAATGATAAACAGCAGACTCATGCAGTAGAAAACAATGACGAATAATCCGACCTCCTTATAGGTCGCGCCGTGCTCGATGATTTCGCTGAGCGCCCCGTACGTGGCGATAATTGTGGTGAAGAAAATCACCAAACAATAGATGCCGTACATGTTGGAGTACGCTTTTCCTTTTCCAGCCGTGGTGGCAGAAAAAAAAAACAAAACAAGATTACTATCAAAAGCAGACGGAGGCCCTTTTGGCGGACGAACGTAAAATCTTTTACGACTCTTCCGATTTCGATCAAGCGACGGCCGATAAAGAAGAACAATGCTGCAGCTTATTGCTCAAACATTGCGCGCGCGCGCAAAATTAACTCATTGACTGAAACGTCTCTAACTACGAATATCCCGAAAGGGTTTGCCCATTTTTATTACCTAGCTGTTGCATCATGTGGCTCAAATCGACCCAAAGGTGCCGGTACTCGGTGAGCTTGTCCGCCGGACGGTCGGTGGCGAAAATGTTGGACAGCTCCGCGGCGAAGGCCTTGGACGCCTCGCCGAACGCCGTGCAGTTGACGAACCTGGAACGAACGAACGAAATTGTCCAAGTGAAGACTGAAGCGATCAAGTAGGCACTGTGTTTAAACCAGGGTGGCCACCTCGGGAAAAAACCCGGGAAAACCGGGAAAAAACCGGGATTTTTATCAACCGGGAGAAAACCGGGAAAAACTCGGGAATTCGACTGAGAAACCGGGAAAATATTTTTAGTTTATATAAAAATTGACAAAAGCCTCTTTAATGTACTCAATATGTATATGATTTTTCTTTTGTATCCTACGATATTTTTACATGTACATGTACCCCTGGGAGTACCACGAGCGGTGTCAGGTGGTCCGGAAGACAAACCCCGTAATGGCGAACATATGTCCCAAACTAAATATTTAAGAGACAAAAAATATCAAATTGATTTGAAGCAACAAACTAACAACCATATTTAGGGTGCAGTGAGTTACGGGTGAATTAAAAAATATTTAAATGATGAACCTATAATTTGCATTCGTTAAGCAATTTTAAGAATTTGAAGTGAAGTGCTCCGTTTTTGAGTTTGTTGTTTTTTTTTTCTATTTGTGCCAACTATGGGAACAGCATCTAATTCCAGCGTGCCTCTAATGTTGGCAGGTCAGAACTTTGACATTCAAATAAAGCTAATTAAAAGCATTATCGACTGAAATCGAGTGATAAATAGCTCAATAAGAAGTGAGCAAGCAAGTTTCTATCAAAAGTTTTGCAAAATAAGTTGTTTAAATAGTGAAAATCAGCAAATTGGACGGAGTTAGGAGCGAGTGCTTAACCTGCCAAACATACGAGAATTTCCCCTACCATATAGGTATTCAAAACATTCGAAATGTTAGTAAAAATATCTTATGTTTGAACGAAGTTGATTTTATAGCTGTCGGCAACCATTGCTAGTACCAACCACTAGTGTTTTCCTTTTATCTACAAGGATCTTATAATTTGGATATTGTCAATTCGACCTTTCTTTGCTAAAATATTAGTTTTGCATGAAATTCAAATCAGGATTTTTTGAAAATTTAAAAATCAAGATTTTTCTTTCAAATATTCTTTAAAATATTTTTCGTGGCCTGCATCTCAGCAACAAAAGCATGGATCAAAAATGTTCAAAAATTAAAGCAGTTAAGAATTTTCTCAACCATTCTTTTTTTAGAGATAAAATAGAATTATTCTTTACTTAAAACAGCTACAACTTCTGAAAAGTACTATTAAATAGAATGTTTAAATCTAAAAACAAAACAGTTCTTGAAAATCTTTTGAATGTATATTTTGAGCAGTTTAAAAAATCTCTGTTTCAAAAACAATTCGTCCGTCATCAGAAATTTACATAAAAAAAATAATATGGGATGTGTATGTAGAAATGAAAAAGTCAATGAAAATTTGGTTTACAAAAGGAATATCTCTAAATTTATTGACATTTTAGGTAGATAGTTTAAAAGAAATACATTTTATTTTGAAGCTTTACTAAGAAAACTGATTTAAAGAAACGACGTTGTTTGGTAAAAAAAAATTCAGCAATATCTAATTTAGCATTAAAACACATTTTTAATGCTTTAAAATTCAGGTCTTAATCAAGCATCAATTAAAAATGTTCACATCCGTGCAAAAAAAAATTAATAAAAAGTATAAAAAAGCCATAGTCTCAACATTTGAATGCAAAAAGTTTTTAAAATGCATTTTACACTAGTTCAGTTATTTTGCAATCATTAGTCTTCAAAAACTGTAAGATTTGACGAAAACAAAAATGTCAACAAAAAAAAACTTTTTACGATACTAAAGATCGACCATTTTCAAAAATTCAAGAGACTATTAAATCAACCCAAACATGCTTAAAAATGATTCTAAACGCAAGGGAATGCACTTTAAACTGATTTCAGCTGAATGCACTCAAATTTCCATTTTGATGTTTTTTGAAAAAAATATTTTTTTGCCCCCTGATTTTTCGGGTCAACTTTCAAGGGGGGCGACAAAAACTTTAAATAAAATTTGTATCAGCCTTATGTGTTGCTGAAAAAATCGCAGAAAGGTCATTTTTTACGATTTTTACCATTTTGTGTTTTAGGTTTTATAGAACTTTTTTTCAGTAAAAGTTATTTTCGAGAAATTCCAAAAAAAAATTTCCCTTCAATGTAGGGGAAGGTGGGGCAAGACGACCATATGGGGAAAGAGGGACAATCGCTCGTACGGCCGTAATTTTTACAATTTTGGTTATTTCCAGTATGAGGAATTGTTGCTAGCAATGCAATTAGCTGATTCTTCTACCACATAACCGCCAAAACGACGTAAACGCCACGGGGCACAAGATTTAATGAAGTTTTTTTTTCAAAACCTTTGCTTTCTTATAATATTGGAAAAGTACAGGGCTTAGGGCTAGTTTTAAGGCTCATTTTATCAATGTGCTATTTTTCCTAGATCAGTAGTGTCCCTACCAATGCCATGCACCTATTACAAAGTATGATTTAACTTTTGGTTATTTTTGTTTTGAGCTTTCAAAAAATCTTGTTCAGGTGGGGCAAGTGTACCATATGGATTTTTAGTATCGAAAAAAATACGGATTGCTGCAACAACATATTTTATTGGGAAATAAATACATGAAAGTACTTACAAACTGATTAACAATCGTTAAAAAAATGTCCATACAAAAAATAGAGATATTATGAAAATTTACTATTTATCATCTAAGTAATATTTTTTTTTCATAAAAACGATAAAAATTTTAGTAAAACATTATTATTTAATCTAAAAATGGAAGAAACCTTTCAAATACATTCTAATCTGATGTATCTGAGGGATAACAGTTCAATTATTAGCAAATTAACATGTTTTTTCATGCATTGTTCCTCTTGCCCCAACGGGTTTTTCGTCTTGCCCCACTAGTTGAGTAGAACGTACGGAAAATCATTTTTTTTTACATTAAAAAACAGGATTTTTTTAAAAACTTGCTTTGACAAAGTCTTAGTCAAGACCTAGAATAAGATGATTATGATAAATCCGACAGGTTTTTTAACTTTTTAATGGGTTATCACGAGCATTTCCTTAGCTTGTTACCAAAGATAATAAATCGATAAAAAAAGTCTCAAGGGACTGATTTTTTTTACATTTGTATGGAATTTTTCCTGCACTGCTGCTAAAGTGCATACATTTTTGTTTGGACTAATGAAGCGAAAAGACTAAAAAAAAAAGTACTCTCATAATATAAGCCAAAAAATAATAATTAATTAACAGGAATTGATAATTCTAGGAGGAATCTTCCTTCTTGAATTCACAAAACCTTTTTTCAAAGAAAATTTACGAGCATTTATATAAATGTTGATATCAATGTATTTTTGCAAATCTTTTCTTGTAAATTCCATTTTCTGCTTTCTAATAATAATGCATGTTATTCTAAAAAATAAAAACTTTTTTTATTTTGAGTTTGTGAAATCTGTAGAGCATGGTGATGAAAATCCCAATCATTAAGGAAATTATAGGTTTGGATTGGAAACAGATAAAAACGGCTTCGTTTACAACTAACTTACTTTGTTCTCAAGATATTTGAAAGGAATTCTTTAGAAATTCAAACTTTGAAACAAATTTATGCGTTAAAAAAGTATGTTGATACTAACGTTAGCCTGAAAAACATTGAAATTTGGTTTAAAAACATTCCGGAAAATTTCTTTTGGTATCGGTAGAAAACCGGGAAAAAAACGGGAAATTGAAAATCGAAATCTAGTGGCCACCCTGGTTTAAACAACTACGTTGTGAAATTTGTCAAGTTAACCTATAGAAGTTGTCAGAAGTATCTCGTAAAACTGATAAAACGATTTGTAAATGTAATTTGTTTACTAATAACGACGGTCATTGAAAATGAAAATGATTTAGATACCTTCCGAAATGAACCCGATCCTGAGAATGCACGACCTAACTATGATAACCAGTATGGTTTGTTTGTCCAAATTATTCAGACTCGTCTCACCAATAAATGATCCAGCACTACCTAATCCGACGGGATGCTCACGGCTTGTGTAATTTGGTGAATTCTGCTGAAAGATCTAACAATTCGACAGATACTTATCAGAGTAGCGAGAAGAAGCAAAGGTGAGTGATTGATACGTGTTCAGCTGTAGCTGACGAGGGCCTTTCTGTACAGCCCAGACCGATGCAGAGGAGACGGGCACTGAAGGACGCCCCAGAGGAAAGTAAGGTTACGTTGGGGGTAGACTCCCGCGACACCAACCGGACACGGCATGAAGATCGACAGCCGCGGTGGCCATGAAATGGCGAGATTGACTGCGAGTGAACATCGCAACCCGATCTCATCTGACTCCCTATCAAAGTACTTGACTGCTACGTCCATTTTAGAACTGTCCAAATCTGTTTCCCAAAGACCCTAAGCCCCCATAACTTACCAAAGGCTGCAGAATCCGTTGAGCATCGCTATAATGTGATAATAGGCGAACGTGTGCCACAGTTGAAAGTCCGGTTGCAGATAATACTGGGACATTATAACCGCAAAGCTGACCCCCCAGGAAACGACGCAAAGCGCCCACGTAATCGGGTACAGCTTGGGAAACACGATCGGCTTCCCCGTAACCACCAGGTACTTGTACTGGTAGTCGGTCCACATGTTCTTAAACTTGGCCACCTCAGCTCCGTTCCGCCAGGAGGCCGTTGGAAGGAGAAAATGCGGCACCATGATAGAAAAAAAGATGACGTTGTAAATAACCTCGTCAAATCGTTTGTCGCTGTTCGAGATGAACTTGTTGATGCGCTCCTTGGCCACCAGCACCACGTAGACGGTTTCGATGGCGTAGATCAGGTACGCCCAGATGAAGGCCCGCGAGCCCCAGTTGAAGGTCGTCCGGGGCATGTTGACACCCGGGGGGCTGCGCACGATCGGCATGACGCCCATGATCTGGAACAGCACCAGCAGACTCTTGGTGGTGTGGTAGAAGGAGTCGTGATGGTCGAGCAGGTTCACATCCGCCTGGACCTTCATCTTGCGCAGGTAGAGGCGGGTCGGGGAGGCGTTTTCTGGGTCATGCGGGGCGAGAGTTAGAAGCGTTAGTTCCATTCAAACCAATCAAGCTTATCATTAGTGTATAGTGTTATTAGCCACGCTGATTGAGATTTATGTCACTACCTTTCTGCAACTGCTCCATCTGCTCTTTGATGCGGCGGTTATCCTCCAGCTGTTGGCGCTGGTTCGGGTTGAGAACCTGCTGCCGAATTTGGTAGCCCGCGTCCTCCATCTGACTGTGAATCATTTTTTGCCCACTTTTAAGCTAGTTGGGCAGTGATTAAATTTAACGACCCTCGTTTCCCACACTTCTTCACTTTTTATTTCCACAAAACGCACACAGAATTTATTTATCGATTGCAGCACTGCCCCAAGATCTTTATGATTTTTATTTGCTTTTTGCGCCAAGCACGCAGAACTAGAACCGGCGGCGGCTTAGTGTTTAGCTTTTTAGTTGCTTATTTTTATAGTCCACCACCAGTGGTGTGCCAATTAGCAGCTTCCAGAATTTGTATATGTTTCTTTCGCTACTCGGCGTTGACTTGGCTACTCTGTGCAATTAGATTGGCAAAGGGAGCGGTCAAATTGCCCTACAGCAGTGTCTCCTACTGGAACTTTAACGGCTTTTATATAGTGCCATCGCCATAAAAGACTTATGAGGGCGACCATGTTTTTTGTTTGTTCTGGATTCAAAATGAATACGCCCGGTTTGTCTATTATTGATGGATGGTTTGTCGAAGCTTGGCCATTTTGCGACATATCGAGGGAAATGAATTTACGATTAGAAGGAAGGGGAGGGAGTCTAATGTGTTTCAGTAGGTTAGTTGGGTTGTGTGGCCAGGGTGCATCAGGACCATAGCATTATTGTATCGATAGTTTGCCCAAGACAAAGTTTTGTGATGGATATCCTGAGTAGTGGTTTGGAAACTGTAATGGATGTAAGACGTGAATGTAAAACATGATACGGCACATCCTTCCTGACTCTTGAGAATTGTGTTTAGTATTCAGCGCTTGATCCAGCGTGGGTTGCATAAATGTCCAGGGTGGCCACTCAAGTCGGAAAGTCGGAAATTCGACAAAATAGGTAAAATGTCGTGAATAGGGTCCTAAAGCCCTATGTAAATTTTTATGTACAACGATTAAAAACACGCTTAAAAACCATTTCTGATCACTTTTTTTTAGGCCGTTGAAAATATTTTTCAAAGTTCATGTCAATTAGGTTTAATATTTTATACAATTTTCAATTTAAATTCACTCAATTCTTTCTTAAGAACTTACATTAAATTTAAGGTTCCTTTCACTTTTTTAATCTATTTGAGAATGAAGCGGTTATTTAAGACATTAAAATACCTAATAAATATTGGATGCACTTGACACAGATGTTCATGTTATTTCATGAAACGAAAGATTTATCAAATAAATAAAAATAGAGCCTAATTTTATCGGTTATGAGCGAGGTTATGAGCGTCAAGTTATGATCTCGGAATGTTTCCCTTGAACTTTCTGTGAGTATGGGTAAATTACTATAGATATTAGAGTGTAACAAAAATGACTTTTTGGCGGGCATTCAAGGGTTTGTTCCGGTGGGCATACTAAGCCCAAATCCAAAATATGAGCTTGATTGGACGTAACAGGAGCTGGCGCTCCGCCCTTCAATTTTAAATGGGATTTAACCGGTAAAAAAAGATTTTTTCAAAAATGTCACTTTTTGACAGAGTTCGGAAACTCACTCACAAGTTACTCAACCATGAGGAAAAACTAAGTTACCTGTGAGTAAATTACTCATCACTCTCGGTGAGTGTGTGGGCCTTCCTCATTTACTCACAAAGAGGGCTTTGAGCGCTCATGAGGGCTATTTTAGAAAACAAATTTCGAGATGTCAAACTCTACATCGATAATTTCCTTGTTCATTCAACAGCGAAAAAGTAGTCCTGTTGGTAAAGGCGCAGTGCTATCAATTAGAAGACATTGACGCTACCCCGAATGTACAACCGATTGATAGAGTCTCTTGATTTTGGATTGATGTGGTCATTGATTTTGAAAATAACAAATTGTTGGAAACTGCCTACTCACACCCTCATTTTACTCAAATATGAGTAAATTTACTCAGCCCTTACACTCACGGTGAGTATCGAGAGTGTTTACTGTGAGGAAGCCTACTCAATTTGTGAGTGTGAGTGGTTTTCCGAACTCTGCTTTTTGAGGCATTTTGGCCACCAATGCGTTTACCAAAAACATCACTGGCGTGTCAAGGATCTGGCCTACAAAGCCTTCAAAGTTTGGCATTTTTTCGAAAAATCGGCCCCGGTAAAATCAAATGGCGTCTAAGGGGGTCGCGAGGCGCGACGCATATCTTTTTAGCCGGGACGATTTTTCGAAAAAATGCCAAACTTTGAAGGCCTGTACCGAGCTCCAGGGTGCTCCAAATGTCAATGTTATATATACCAAAAGATGCGCAAGGATCTGGCCTACACGCCAGTGATGTTTTGACATTAAAGTGACATTTTTGAAAAAAATCTGTTTTACGGGTTAAATCCCATTTAAAATTGAAGGGCGGAGCGCCAGCTCCTGTTACGTCCAATCAAGCTCATATTTTGGATTTGAGATTTGTATGCCCACCGGAACAAACCCTTGAATGCCCGCCAAAAAGTCATTTTTGTTACACTCTAATAGATATACAGTCGACTCTCTGGCTGTCGATCTTCTCGATATCAATATTGCTCCATCTATCGATGAATTCTTCAGTCCCTTCAAACTGCATACTTCGATTGGCTTTATTCCTCGATATTTTCTCTTGCTTGAAGGATCTCTTCCTCGACGGTCCCTTGGATTCTGTTTGCTTTAAAAATCTCTTCTGGTTGTCAATATTGTCACTATCTCATGGCTTGCATAGACATTTTTCTTTGCGAAACGAAGCTTTGAAGGGTGTTTGACATTAGTTTGTTTTTGTTTGCTGGACGTTGCCATCACGCACGGAAATTATGTTATTTTGAATCAACAAACCTGTTTGTTAGAAATACATATCTTGGTTTATGAAAACAACAAACCAATTTAATAAAATTAACAATCGCATATTATTCATTCCACAAACATTTTGTCAGTTTGGCAAACATGTTTGTTGCCTTTGATTTGATTTTTCTCACCGTGTACTCAAAATTTTGAGTGTATATTTTTCACCCTCACTGAATTATAAGATGGCCGAAGTGAAAAGGACACGAAATGTTTTCTTTGTACGGCTTTTAAAAAAAATAATGGTGAAGAATGAGGCAAGGTCGTAAGTATTTATTATCTTCAGCATTGAATATTGATAATTAATGTGTTTTTCTTCTTTTACCAATTTGTGATTGTCGCGAATCAAATATAGGATTACTGGTCCAGTTCCGGCGAAGGTTCCTGGTTTCCTGCTGTTAGAGGTCTTTTTTTTATTTTAACAAAATGCTACTTTGATCAAATAATGCCACATTGAACTATGCTCAAAGATGTTTATTCTAAAATATTTGCATATTTTTTCATTATTTTTCCCACATTAGATGACGTGACACCATGACGTCAGTGGAGGATTTTTTTGGCTGCAGTTGCTGGACAACAGTGTTATTAGTGGAATATTGAGTGATTATTTTAGTTAAATTTTAACGTAAAATGCTTACTGTGCGAAATAAATAAATTGAACATAAACAAACAACACTGTTTTTAAAATAAAGAATAATAAGACAAGAAGAAGAAAAACATGTTAAACCAGATTATCAGTTTCATAAAATAGTTTATTCATTCGATAAACATGTTTGTTGAACCATCCCTCATGATAGTTGATAGATTGAAAATGTCATTTTAGGCCATAACAAACATGTTTGTTGGATCGACAAAAAATGTTGGTTTGATTTGGACAAACATGTTTGCAGGCCCTGAGATGACTATCATTTTTGTGGTGTACACCCAACATTTTGCTAGGTTTACAATCGGATTTTTCTGCGTGATGATTCTCTTCCATAGCTGAGTACCAAGAAAAACATATTTTCAATCGAGTTTTCATTTTGCATCGTTCTGTAAACTGATGATTCTCTTCCTCGACGGTCCCTTGGATATTGACAACCAGAGAGTCGACTGTAGCTTGATTTTAGCTATCGGAAAAATTAAATATCGAATGAAATCGAATCGTTGTTCGTTCTGAAAGAAAAAAAAAAATGAAAAAATGTTATTTGCGTTTTGAAAACATGAAAAAAATATTGAAATCGGAAAAAATATTTAAGTAATTTTTATTCAACATAGAAACATAGAACCTTACAAAAAAAAAAACAGTTTAATACTGACAACTATTGAAATCAGCATTGATAAAAAATCCAATATAAAAATTTACCAAATTAAAGCGGTATACGCACTTCGGAAGGAACCGGTCAAGAAAAAAATCAAATGGGCAGCAGTGGCAGCGCAAGCAAGTCAGAGAGGGTGAAGAAAAGCCCCAAGAAATCGCTCTCTCTCTCCTTTGTTCTAGTGTTCGTAAAGCTGTTCCTTGACCTTTCCTTCCGATCTGCATACTAGCCTTAAAAGCGGAACTTTGTCAAATCATTTTTGACCAACTGAACAAAAAATAATTATGTTTCTGTTTTTTACGAAAATTGGCAATAGTTTGATTTGTTATAATTAATGTAGATATTGTCTAGACATTACCAAGAAATAAAAAAATATCAGAATATTTTAAATAATCTTTATTTGAAGCAACTAAATTGTGCCCATAAACTACCTATCATCACAATCGGCGTCCATTTCGGCTTGGGCTTGGGCTTTTGCCCGCTCAAAAGCACGACAATACTCCAGCGCCGAGATTGAGTCGTTAATCGAGGCTAGCGATGCTTCTAACTCCTGCTGCTTTTCCGCAAGTTGCTTAATCCGTGTGGCCATTGCGAGGGCAAGACGTTGGATCTGCACAACATCTTCCTCCAGCTGCCTCAGAATCTGGGCGTTTTCGCCGGCCATGGCTTGAAGATCCGACCTAGGAAGTCCAGGCATTATTCTAGCAATTAAAGAGATAGAATTGTATATTTTTAATTAAAATATGTAATAAATATTTATAAAAAAATACTAACACTTTGTATTTAAGGGAAAAAAACGAGAGAGAGAGCGTTTTTCAAATCCGTCAATGACAGTTCAATGAGTTATCCAAACGACAATGTGTACTGCGATCGAATCGTCAGTTTGAGTCCTGCCATTCAAAAAACCTTTCACCACATAGGTAGTTGCATGAAATTTCCGGTAGCAGCCAATTTTTGGTCCCAAAAATCATTTCACCTGAGTCATGCAACTATCACAATGCATTCACGTCAATCCTACTTGCTTCCTACGCAGCCTACACTGACACAACTAAATTTTACGTGAAATTCTTGCCTGAAAAATTGGAGGCGTGGCTTGCATGTCAGCTGATTTTGGTTTGCATGAAATTCATGCCACATTCGCAAGCAAAATGGGATGGAAAATATCCACTTACCATTTCATGCAACATTGTGGTGAAAAGTGACGACGACGACCAGAGATGGAAGGCTGCATGATTTTCCTGTCTGAAAATTTTGAGCCAGCCTGCAAGTCTGAGGACAATCAGTCTGCTGGTGATTCTCAACAGCTGAACATGGTTTCAGTTTTTCGTCTGTCTCGGTGGATTATCGACTGCGGAAAAATCTGCATTCTTTCTCTATTTGTGGAGTTAGATTTATGCGAGCAACTGTAAGTATTTTTCTCATCATTTTAGCCAATTTTTGAGTTAATTTATTATGTTCTTATTGTCTAGGTTATGGAACCAGAAATTTCAGGGCAATCACATGATGCCAGAGGTGCGCAAGGTCAAAGGAGCAAAACAGGCTGCGAAGAAGGCGCTGGCCGCGAACGGAAGAAGGAAAAGCAGCCAATCTGTCCCACAAGCCGCAAGTGGAGAACCGGAAACGCAGACCAGTCGCGTGTGTGAAAAAAACTTGCTGGACAATCCAATGCAAAGGAAAATATCAAGCAAAACAATGTAAAAGGGCCGATGCCCAAGTGTAAACAAAGAGTCCATCCTGCTCACGTCAGTTGATATTTACCTTAGGAACGAGCAGGATAGACTCTTTGTTTACACTTCGACTTCGGCTCTTTTACAATGTTTTGCTAGATATTATGTATATCAGGGGTGCCCAACCTTTTGGCCCTGCGGCAGGGATGCCACATTTGAAGATTTTCGAGCACAGGCTCAGTGCTCAAACATATTGTTTTGCCATGCTATTCGGTAATTTTCAATTAAATTAATTACTCACGAAAAAGATAAGAATGTTTTGCTTCTTTTGCCAAAAAAAGATTTTAAATATATTATTTTGCCATCAAGTTAAACTCATTTGCGTTTTTGTGATGTGCCCGAAAATCTGCAAAATCTGGCATGCCTGCCCTGCGGGCCAGATCTGATTTTGCTGAAACGGTGGCGGGCCGGAACTCATATTTAATAAACGTTGAAGAAGTAAACACATTTTTTATGATTGGGTTCTTTTAAAGCATAAATAAAATAAATAGTGTTGTAAATAAGATTCATATATCTCGATTTATTTTCAGTTTTGTTTGTTTAAAATTTAATACTTTTTTTTTACGATTGCAATTAAATACCTGGATATATGTTTTATGTAAAAAACTAACTTAATCCACCTATGTGGTTGTTGCCTTCCTCACTTTTTCTTAACATTTGGTGATATGATGGGTTTGGACACAAATTCTATCTATCTTCTATATATATATGCAAAATTACGACGGCTTTGTTCGAACGCGAATCAATTCAACACGGAACGTCCGATCGAGGTGCTCTTTGTTGCGTTGGGTTCGTATGGTAAGTTCGTGAGTCCAAGGAAGGTTCTTACGCCAAAAAGTTACAACTTTGGCCACTCTGGAACCGATTCCGGAAAATTTTCAGATTGTATGGGAAAGGTTAAAATCAAGTTTTGATCACAGGAGGCTGAATAAGCAAAAAAGTCAAAAACGTCAACAAACGAAAAAAAGGCAGAACGAAGTTTGTCAGCTTGTTTCTCAATAAAGAAATACAAAAATGTCACTTAAGCGGTCACACGGAAAAAAAAGTGTTCCGGAAATCATGCAAATCGTACCATGAAATCGTGAATAACGCGATTTTTGCTTTACGAATTTTTGAACTATGCATATTGGGCACGAATTATCCAGGAATCGTGAATAAATATGCATGACTTTCCATGGCCGATTTCACTCGTAAACGTGAATAATGTTCATGATTTCATGAAATAGATGCATGCAGTCGTGAAAAATATTCACGATTTTATGAATAAAAATTCATGATTACGGTCGAAAAAATATACATCGTGAATAAAAATTCATGATTTCAT
The DNA here is from genome assembly GCF_015732765.1 of Culex quinquefasciatus. Lineage (NCBI taxonomy): Eukaryota > Metazoa > Arthropoda > Insecta > Diptera > Culicidae > Culex > Culex quinquefasciatus. Next base: position 125,841,442 of record NC_051862.1, read on the forward strand.
GCATAAAATTCATGAAATCGTGAATTTTTATGCATGAATTCGTGCACAGAATTCATGACTTCTGGAATATTTTTTATGATTTATTTTTGAAGGCGTAAAAAAATTCGAGATATCATGTATAAACTTCATGAAATCATGCATAAATTTCATGAATTCGTGATTTTTTTTTATGAAATCATGAATTTAATTCACGTTTACGAGTATATTCGGGCATGTCTAATCATGCATATTTATTCACGGCTCCTGGTTAATTCGTGCCCAATATGCATAGTTCAAAAATTCGTAAAGTAAAACTCGTAATATTCACGATTTCATGGTACGATTTTCACAATTTCCGGATTACTTTTTCTGTACATTTACCATATCGTTCATATCGTATCGTTGTCGGAATTGACAAGGAACCCTGTTTTGTGAAAAAACGGAGGACATTTTATGTAATGCCAATGTACTCTGGCCCCACCTGGCCACTATGGAACCGGTCACCGGTTACCGGTGGTCACTGTGGACATTTTGGAATGTGCAAGGAACTCTGTCTTGTGACATGTCAAAATTCATGAAATTTAAATCTGTGGCCATTGTATGTGATGCCAATGTACTCTGGCCACACTTGGCCACTTTGGAACCGGTCACCGGTTACCGGTGATCACTGGGGACATTTTGGAATGTGTAAGGAACTCTGTCTTGTGACATAACAAAATTCATGAAATTTAAAACTGTGGCCATTGCATGTGATGCCAATGAACTCTGGCCACACTTGACCACTTTGGATCCGGTCACCGGTTACCGGTGGTCACTGGGGACATTTTGGAATGTGCAAGGAACTCTGTCTTGTGACATATCAAAATTCATGAAATTTAAAACTGTGGCCATTGTATGTGATTCCAATGTACTCTGGCCACACTTGGCCACTTTGGATCCGGTCACCGGTTACCGGTGGTTACTGGGGACATTTTGGAATGTGCAAGGAACCCTATCTTGTGACATATCAAAATTCATGAAATTTAAAACTGTGGCCATTGTATGTGATGCCAATGTACTCTGGCCCCACTTGGCCACTTTGTAACCGGTCACCGGTTACCGGTGGTCACTGTGGACATTTTGGAATGTGCAAGGAACTCTGTCTTGTGACATGTCAAAATTCATGAAATTTAAATCTGTGGCCATTGTATGTGATGCCAATGTACTCTGGCCACACTTGGCCACTTTGGAACCGGTCACCGGTTACCGGTGGTCACTGGGGACATTTTGGAATGTGCAAGGAACTCTGTCTTGTGACATATCAAAATTCATGAAATTTAAAACTGTGGCCATTGTATGTGATTCCAATGTACTCTGGCCACACTTGGCCACTTTGGATCCGGTCACCGGTTACCGGTGGTCACTGGGGACATTTTGGAATGTGCAAGGAACCCTATCTTGTGACATATCAAAATTCATGAAATTTAAAACTGTGGCCATTGTATGTGATGCCAATGTACTCTGGCCCCACTTGGCCACTTTGTAACCGGTCACCGGTTACCGGTGGTCACTGTGGACATTTTGGAATGTGCAAGGAACTCTGTCTTGTGACATGTCAAAATTCATGAAATTTAAATCTGTGGCCATTGTATGTGATGCCAATGTACTCTGGCCACACTTGGCTCTTTTGGAACCGGTCACCGGTTACCGGTGGTCACTGGGGACATTTTGGAATGTGCAAGGAACTCTGTCTTGTGACATATCAAAATTCATGAAATTTAAAACTGTGGCCATTGTATGTGATTCCAATGTACTCTGGCCACACTTGGCCACTTTGGATCCGGTCACCGGTTACCGGTGGTTACTGGGGACATTCTAAATTTACAAAGGTCCCATATATGTGATGTTCAAAAATGCTTTAAATGAATGAAAAATACAATAGTAACTTTAGTTAATTGGGTACCGATCGTTACTTTACAAAAATACAACAAAAACTTTAATTAAATACAAAAAGACCTAAGGGATTACATGTGCAGTCCAGACTCGATTGTCTGATGTACTGATAATAGAATAATCGATAATTCGTATAATTTAGCCATTATTTTTTTGTCTCATTAATAACTCCAATTACAATAAAGTGATCAATTACAATTATGGGATTTATTTTTGTCATTGCAGATGATCAAACACTTTAATTTGACGAAAATAGAGTCATAGAGAGTTGAATTGAAAATTTGAAAAATAAAAAAACACCGAAATAAAATACTCAAAATACTCGACAAATTAAAAATCTTAAAATACTTCAAAACTCTTTAAAAACTATTTAAAATACGCAAAATAAATAAAATACTACAAAAACTCAAAATATTTGAAATACGCAAAATACATAACATAAATAAATACGTAAAATACTTTTTTGTATACTTCATTACAGAGTTTTAAAGCCGAAAACTAGTTCAACTCTTTACTTAAAATAATTAAAATACTTTAAATACCTAAAATTCTTAAAATACTTAAAATACTTAAAATACTTAAAATACTTAAAATACTTAAAATACTTAAAATACTTAAAATAATTAAAATACTTAAAATACTTAAAATACTTAAAATACTTAAAATACTTAAAATACTTAAAATACTTAAAATACTTAAAATACTTAAAATACTTAAAATACTTAAAATACTTAAAATACTTAAAATACTTAAAATACTTAAAATACTTAAAATACTTAAAATACTTAAAATACTTAAAATACTTAAAATACTTAAAATACTTAAAATACTTAAAATACTTAAAATACTTAAAATACTTAAAATACTTAAAATACTTAAAATACTTAAAATACTTAAAATACTTAAAATACTTAAAATACTTAAAATACTTAAAATACTTAAAATATTAAAATACTTAAAAAACTTAAAATACTTAAAATACTTGAAATACTTGAAATACTTTAAATTCTTAAAATACTTAAAATAATTATAATACTTAAAATACTTAAAATACTTAAAATACTTAAAATACTTAAAATACTTAAAATACTTAAAATACTTAAAATACTTAAAATACTTAAAATACTTAAAATACTTAAAATACTTAAAATACTTAAAATACTTAAAAAACTTAAAAAACTTAAAATACTTAAAAAACTTAAAATACTTAAAATACTTAAAATTCTTAAAATACTTAAAATACTTGAAATTTTTAAAAACTTAAAAAACATAGAATTTTAAAATATCTGAAAATGAAATTACTTAAAATCACACCTTAAAAAATAAATATTTCAAATAATTAAAATATGTTAAGTACTTGAAATAATAAACTACCTAGAAAAAATAAAATGCTTAAAATTATTTAAATACTAAACAAACTTTAAACACTTCAATTGTTTCAAATACTTGAAATAATTAAAAACTTTAAAAACATATAATATTAAAATACCTGAACAAATGAATATACTTAAATCATTAGCATATTTAGCATACTTAAAAAATAAATATTTCAAATACTTAACATATTTTAATGCTCACAATATTAAAATACCTAGAAAAAAATAAATGCTTAAAATTATTTAAATACTCAACAAACTTTAAACACTTTGAATATTTGAAATACTTGAAATACTTAAAAACATTTAAAAGTCACAATATTTACACACCTGGAAAAATAAAAATACCTTATTTCATTAGCATATTTACCATACCTAAAAATAATGATAATTCACAAAACTTATTATGCTTTACAAAAGTACCTAAGAAAATTTAATAGCTTAAAATTATTTTAATACGTTATAAATTTCGAAAACTTTAAATAGGTTAAATACTTAAAAAATGCTTATACTTACAATATTAAAATTATTAACATACTTTAACTATGTCCCCTTTTCGAGCTCAAAACAAAGCACCGAAATGTCACTCAGCGCATACAAGGGAACCGATCAAAAACGGGATTTTTTCGTTTCCAAAACCAAAACAAACCTCAATGTCTGTCACACGCGTAGAATGCTCCGGCATTTGACAGAAAACCGAAATCCCTACGAGTCCGCGACCAAGAAACTGCCACACGCGGAGATAAAACTCGGGAACTGTCTGATGGACCAGGTCCCCCTTGATTCTACTTCAAAACTAACACGCGAACAAACCGGGAACTGTTCCGTCTTTTGCAGATATCTTACCTTGTTACCCCTCCTGCCGCTCGGTCCTCCTCTTGACGCTTGGTCCTCCTCCTGCCGCTCGGTCCTCTTCCTGCTAGCCCTTGGCTCCGTTGCCATTTCCAACGGAACGGCCGCAGATCTTTTCCCGGTTCCGGTGGACAGCACCTCCAAATCCCGGGTCCACAAATCACGGCCACTTTCACCGGCAAACACAACAGGACGCGACAAGTCACAACGCGTTTGACTTCGTGGCAAATAAACACGCGGCTGAACTGGCAAGCGAAAAACAAACATGACAGTTCGAACGAAACTGTTCTTGATTGATCAAGATCACTCGTCATAAACATGGATAAAAATTCATAAACCCATGAATGCTGTGCACGAATTCATGCATTTTATTCATGAAAACATGTAAACTTTCATGAAATCATGAAAAACATGATTCATAAATTCGCGAATAAAATTTTACGACGTAAAATTTACGCATGCATAAATAATCGTAAAATCATGAATATTTTTCATGAATTCATGCAGTTTAATCATGACTTCATGAAAATCAGTCATGAAATCATGAATAGTGATATGCATGATTTCATGAAGGAAAATTCATGAATATTCGTAAAATATTTTAGCCATGAATAAAATTCATAAATTCGTGCATTTTTATGCACGATTTCATGAATAAAATTCATGAAATCATGAAAGGTATCACGAAATCATGCACAAATTTATTCACGAATTCATGAATCGAAATTCACGATTTCTCGCACACTTTTTTTTCCGTGCATAACTTGAGATTGAGCGTTGTCAGATCTTCAATGTTTTGGACTCATTAGGAAAGTCTTTTGATTACCTAACCAACAATCGGTTGAAAGAAGGATCCGGACATAGTTTACATGCATTTATGTGAGATCCGGCATCAAAAAAGTACACAAATATCACTTAAGTGCTCATAACTTGAGACAGGGATGCCAGATCTTCAATGTATTGGACTCATTGGAAAGGTCTTTTGATTACCTATCCAACGATGGGTTGGATGATGGATCCGGACATAGTTTACATACGTTTAAGTGAGATCCGGCATAAAAAAAGTACATAAATATCACTTAAGTGGTCATAACTTGAGACAGGGTTGCCAGATCTTCAATGTATTGGACCCATTGCAAAGGTGTTTTGATGACCTACCCAACGATGGGTTGGATAATGGATCCGGACATAGTTTACATACATTTATGTGAGATCCGGCATCAAAAAAGTACATAAATATCACTTAAGTGGTCATAACTTGAGACAGGGTTGCCAGATCTTCAATGTATTGGACTCATTGGAAAGGTCTTTTGATTACCTATCCAACGATGGGTTGGATGATGGATCCGGACATAGTTTACATACGTTTAAGTGAGATCCGGCATAAAAAAAGTACATAAATATCACTTAAGTGGTCATAACTTGAGACAGGGTTGCCAGATCTTCAATGTATTGGACTCATTGCAAATGTGTTTTGATGACCTACCCAACGATGGGTTGGATAATGGATCCGGACATAGTTTACATACATTTATGTGAGATCCGGCATCAAAAAAGTACATAAATATCACTTAAGTGGTCATAACTTGAGACAGGGTTGCCAGATCTTCAATGTATTGGACTCATTGGAAAGGTCTTTTGATTACCTATCCAACGATGGATTGGATGATGGATCCGGACATAGTTTACATACGTTTAAGTGAGATCCGGCTGCAAAAAAGTACATAAATATCACTTAAGTGGTCATAACTTGAGACAGGGTTGCCAGATCTTCAATGTATTGGACTCATTGCAAAGGTGTTTTGATGACCTACCCAACGATGGGTTGTATAATGGATCCGGACATAGTTTACATACATTTATGTGAGATCCGGCATCAAAAAAGTACATAAATATCACTTAATCGGTCATAGCTTGAAACAGGGTTGCCAGAACTTCAATATTTTGGACTCGTTGGAAAGGTCTTTTGATAACCTAACCAACGATGGGTCGGGTGATGGGTCTGGACATATTTTACATGCATTTATGTGAGATCCGATTCGCAACTCTGACACTTTTATGTACGTAACTTTTGAACTATTAATCGGATCTTCAAACAATTCAATAGTGCAGTATGGGGCACCAAACCGAATCGAATGCAACTAATTTGACTCAAATCGGATCAGCCAGTGCCGAGAAAAATCGGCAAGAATTTTGAGCACCCAGGAAAATACGCACACACATACACACACACACACAGACATTTGTTCAGTTTTCGATTCTGAGTCGATAGGTATACATGAATATAGGTCTACGAGCTGTTTTTCAAAAGTTCATTTTTCGAGCAGGATTATAGCCTTACCTCAGTGAGGAAGGCAAAATCATTCAAATTTCAATGGTCGTTGCTTGCAGTTTTTTATGCTTTAATTTCTTCAAAACTACAACATAAAAAAATCAATGAGACATGATAAAATTTATTCAATAGAAATTGGGATTCAAATATTTATCCTTTACAAAAAAAAACAATATTTGCGTTGTTGTGCAACTTTATTCAAATATTTTAAAACACCCACAAAATTTAAAAAGTGAAAAAAATATGTACTAAATCGTTTAAAATTCGTTATTCTTCGAAATTCAAAGTTAATGAAAAATATATTTTTGCTCCCTGATTTCTTGACTCATTTTGAGACATTTCTTAATATTAAAAAAAATTGCAGCGATCTTTTTTCAATATGAATAGTTTGCTTTTTTAAGCTTTTTTCAAACTGAAAAGTTGTTCTGGAAAAAACCTTAGCTTTTGCTTACTTATTTATTTAAAAAAATAGAAAATAGAAAAAAAACTTCCATTTGAAGAAAACACAGTTAAACCTAAGGAAATTTAAATTTAGTGTCTTTTTGTACATTTTTAGACAACACTCCAAGTTTGTTCATAAATTTAACAACATTACGAAATGGATAATTTTGTTTTCACCAGTCTCCTGTTTGAAAATATCAATATGGAAATTATAAGAATTCAATTCGAAGATGAAGAATGTTGTTATAATGTGTTGAAATTTGATCTCAAGCTATTATTTTTAATTCAGACAATCAATTTATTTATTTAATATTTCATAGAACTATTTTGAAAAGCCGTCGCGGGCCGGATGAAATGGCTCCACGGGCCGGATCCGGCCCGCGGGCCGTACGTTGGGCAGGCCTGATGTATATTGTGCCAAGAGTGTTTGATGTGTTGTGACGTAATTAACAATGTGTAATGAGTGTTAGTATAAGTGAAAATAGTCAAATTTTGAAAATAAATTGTGAAAATAACAAGCCCTTTTTTAATTCTTCAGAAATCCCTGACAACAAAAAAAGCAAAAAAACCCTCCCCCCAGCGCCCCGTACTTTCAAGTCTACAAGAAAATCATGAGATGGTAACATTCCCAGAAGCTAGAATCTGCGTGAATTTGTTGCAACTTTGACGTGAAATTCTTGTGATGTGGTATATGGTTGTATTGGTTCGCTTGGAAATTGATGGAGCTTAGCCACCTGAGTTTCACGTAGATTTGACATGAACATACAGATGTAAAAAAAATCACCTATATTTTCATGCAACACTGTGGTGAACAATATTTCAAGCAAAACAATGCCAAAGGGCCGTTGTGGGTTTGTAAACAAAGAGTGTGTCCTGCTCACGCTAGAGGATGTTTACATCTGGCATGAAAGGGATACACTCTTTGTTTACAAACCCACAACGGCCCTTTGGCATTGTTTTGCTAGATTTTGAGTGTGGGGTAGAAGGTTCCTACGGTAAAAAGAGGCTTGGGTGCTCTCCACATTTAAGCCTTTTAACTCTTAGGTTCGTGCAGAAGCTTGCAATAGAAACTGCAAAAGACATTTGGGTTTAAAATGGATGTTTTGTGTTTAGATGCTGTGAGAACCGGCACATGTATTTCCGAAAAAAAGTGTCCACGTGGTCCATTAATATTATTTTAAACTTTCATTCTTTTTATTAGTTGCAAAGCATTAATCTAGTTGGTCATGATTAACAATTTTTTTATTCGATTTTGAAAGATGGATTTGCACGACGAACATGAAATCGAGGGTGAACCTGCACGCCTTTCACAGCAGAGCCAACGCCTAGAATTAATTACATTTGAACACGATTGCACCCTGCGAGGTACGATTTTTTTTAAATTAAATTTAACGTAAAATATCTAATCAAATGAAAGTTTCCAGATGAACCCCACTACCTCACGAACCGTATCGAATCCCCGCGAAGCTGCGCCTTCCGCTTCCGGGAGTGGTTCTTGATCGATCCCCGGCACCCGCAGACGGTCCGCTACTACACGTCCAGCTATCTGCTCCGGTCGGAGCTGGTTCGGCACATCAAGAGCCGGCACTGGTTCATGATCCATCCGTTCAGCCGGTTCCGGTTTTACTGGGAGATTTGGCTAGTTCTGTACACGTACGCGCTGATGCTGGCCGTTCCGTTTACGATCGCCTTCACTGGAACGATGCGGCGGGAGAATTACGTATACTTTATAGCCGCCGGTGTTAACTTGCTGTCCACGGCCGAAATTGTGGTCAACTGTTTGACCGGGTTCTCGACGGATCAGTACTATCAGCATGTCCGCCTTGGTCCGTGGGACGTTTTTGTTAATTATTTGAAGGGAATGTTCTTGATTGATTTCATTTATGCTTTTCCGGTATGGAAGTTGAATGTGATCTTGAAGCATTACTGATCTTGTCCATGTTTCAGGCAAGTTTGTTCGCCAGGGTCTTTATACGAAATGAAGCTGCGTTGCAAGTGGTCTTGAATGTTGTCAGCGGACTTTTGTTGTTTAAGGTGGTGTCTTTGTGGAAAATTTGGAGATATATCATCAATATCTTTGAGGTAGTCGCATTGTTATTTGATAGTACATTCGTCTAATGTTACAACCCACAGCGATTCAGGTTTGGAATGATCAACTACTACAAACTCCGTTTGATCCTGATATCTGGACTATTCATTCACTGGTGCAACTGTTTTTACAAAATTGCTGCCACTGTCGTGGAAGACGTAACTGACTTTAAATATGTCGATAATTTCCATGATCTTCACTTATGACTTGCAGCCTCAATACGGTGAAGATCCTCTCTGGGATGAGCATGTCAAGTTTCTTCTGAACATCGACAACGGCATGATGCGACGTTACGGGCACTGTTTCTCAACCGTGTTGTACTACCTGTTCGTAATGAGCTTTGGCGAGATCGGGATTCCGACGACTGTCCACGGCAAGGTCCTCGGCGCCGTTTGCATCATCGTGGGAATTTGCTTCCAGTTGTATCTGATTCGTAGGTTCTTTTGTATGAAATTCCAATGTTCTCGTTCTAAACCTCCAACCAACAGTCCAGTTCTTCAAGCTGACCACCATGACGAACTCAACGAAGCGAAACTACGCCGAATCGGTCAGCCAGCTGCAGGCCTACATGGGCATGAAGCAGTTTCCGAAGGAAATGGCAAACCGATTGATGTTTTACTACGAGAAGAAGTTCGAGAAGTGCTACTTTGACGAGGACAAGATTCTGAGCACGTTGTCCGAACCGTTGCGGCATCAGATCGACGATCATAGTGCGGCGCGGTTTTATACGACCGTACCGGTGTTTAAGGACGTTCCACGATCGTTGCTGCTGGCGCTGGTTCGGAACATGGAGAAGGAGATCTATTTGCCGAATGATATGGTTGAGCTTTACATGACTTTCTGCGGTCAAAGTCTGATTTTTGAGATTTTCTTGCTAGATTGTGAAGGCCGGGTCCGTTGGAAGTTGGATTTGCTTCATTCACACTGGTTCTGTTGCGGCTTACACGCAGTCGGGCAAGGAAATCTTCCATCTTTATGATGGAGATCATTTTGGTGAAATTTCGCTGTTTCTGAAGAATAAGGTAATTACACAAATAAAGTTAACTCAGTGGAAATGTATTGGTCATTGCTCAATAATCTTTCTTCCCCCTTCCAAATCTGGCAGCGCTTGCTGAACGTGATCGCGATCGAGTTCACCCAGATATTCGTCCTGAGGCGGAAAGCGTTCATCGAGCTGGTCTGGTTCATTTGCTTGTTTCAGCTCTTTTGCTTGTTTCATCTCTTTTGTCAGGTTCCAGGTGAGAACGCCCTCTATCAGCGGCTCGAGGAAAAGGCCAAGGAGCGGATGCAGCAGATCCTGCTCGAGGAAGAGCTGTACAAGAGTCACCTGCTGATGGTGGACGGCAATGCCGGTGGTGGGGCAATGACCGATTGAAGTGTGTCCTCCTGTTAATGAAGCGATTCGGCGAAAATCAGCATCGCAACCAAGGCGTAATTGTTCATTCACCAAGGGGGCGGATAAAATTAACGAGATTTGGCACCCGATAAGCAGCAGCACGACGAACATCGTCTGACCGTGGCTCTCGTTTCTCGCAAGAGGCTCAAGGAGGAAGACATTTTCGACACGGACAAGTGATAATTTTATTGGGCAGATTTCAGATTTGGTAGGCGAGATAATATTCATTAACTTGTTCACTGATATTGCGCTGGCTGGGACGCGAACCGGCAAGCTGCCTCGAAGGAAGTCACTGGAGCAGAACTAACCGGTGTTAAACTGTAAACTTTTTGCGGTGCAATTATGCGGAATAAAACGGTACTTTATTGAGGTGTGTTTGAAAAAATCTTAAATGAGCTGTGAGTAGATTCAAGGTCAGTTTTCGATTGATCTAAATTTTAGTTTATGATAAATAATAAAAAGATGATTCAGATTATTTATTGTTATCCTTATCCAGCTTCTAAACTGCGTTCCCAACTGAAATCAATATTAAAAGACGCAAATAAGCATCATTTGCATTTCCATACGAGTTTCCATACAATTTTTGTTTTTTTAAGTGAAGAGATCATAAAATCTCTCACTTTTTTGCATTTAAATTCAGAGCAATTGTTTCCGGGATATCGTTTGTTGAAAATTACAGGTAAATTTTACATATTTAAAAATTTGAATTCTTTGTAAGGCTGTATCTCAGAAACTACTTTTTTTACATTTTCAAAACATATTTATTTATTTTTTTAATTCAGTCTCGGTGGTCTCTAGGATAAGATTTATATTCGAACCTAAACGTTCAATTGCTTAGATGAGGAGATTACCCTTTGAGTTTAGAAAAAGTTGTTTTTAATTTTACAAATTGTTCTTGATAGCTGATATTTTATTTTGAGACAATATTCTGTGAACTCTTTTCTACATTCCGATTCAATCGATAAAGTTTAATCGGGCAAGAGGGGTTTTTGTTCAAAATCTCATTATTTAGTAGTTTTTTGGTGAAAATTTTCAAAATAAGCGTTTTAAAATGCTCAAATTTGTATTCGGGAAGCGCCGTACCTTGGCAGCTTCCCGAATCCCGACTAAACGATTTGTTTATACCCAAGGGAATGAGAGGAATCACAAATCCGTATAAATAATTTCAAGATTGTTCAGGTATAAACAGAAAACGCGATCAGAATTAAAGTGGACGAATAAGGCGACGCCACACTGTTTAATCATTTTCTGGAGTACCTTCCAATTTGCAGTCCAAAACCAGTCATTGAATTCGAAAAATTTAATTCTTTTTCAAATTTTATTTTTTTGATTTGTGTGCACCTACGTCAAAGACCAAGATTGTTTACTTTTTCTCTTTGTTCTGACAGTCTTGGTCTGACAGCATTATCATGGATTTTTGTCTGGTCTAGGCGAGGGATAGGACACAGCACCTTCCTGTTCATACCAGCAGATGACTGGGATTTAAATATAAAACCCGATTTAATATCACCAGAAGTGAAACAGAGCCTTTCTTACAAAATTATGAAACGTTAGCCAGAGAAAGGTATTCGCTTCAAAGGTTCTTGAGATATATGGTGGTTACTGACCGAACCGTCTCAGTTGAAATATACTATGGTCATGGCCAAGTTCTGTCATGACGGGGGTTCAAATACATACATACAATAAGACTAACTTTATACATTTAAAATATTTTTTCTTTGCTTTTTAGGACACATGAACTGCTCTGAACATTGTTTTTTAGTTTTACAGGTGTTGAAAAAAAAATCAAATTTTCGATATATGTTTCTAAGAACCTAATGTTTTGAGCTATGCAAGTGTTATTTCGACAACAATTCTAGAGTTTTTTTTTTAAAAAAGGTCCTTAAGCTATTGTGTTCCATATGTTTATAGGACCTCTTTAAAAAAACTATAAAACTATACATTTACTTTTTTAATGGCCTCAAGCTCTTATTGTAAGAGTTCAAAATATTTGAAAATAATTAAAATATAAAATACCTCGCCAATAATACAAAAAAAGGAATTTAATTTCTTATCTTCTTATTTTTATCCAATTAAATGCTCTTAGGCCGTTGCAAATATTTTTTAAGTTTATGCCCCTTGGCTCTGCCCAATGTCAAGTGGGGGGCAATAACATAATATAAAAATTTAAATTACAAGCCATGTATTACCATTTGAATGAAAACAGTGTTTTAAAATGCATTTTACACCTGCCCAGTTGTATTGCAATCATTGCATTGGTTTTCAAAATATCTAGAGTTTTTTTTTTCTCAAAAAAAAAGTTTTTGCGACGATTTTTGCGGAATTCCACAAACATTGGAAATATTTTTGATCGATCCCAGACATGCTAAATATTATTTTAAAGGCAGGAAAATGTACCTATTTCAATTGTTTCCAATTTGTTTGACTTCTATTTCCATTAACTTTTTTAAAAACTATTTTTTTATTCCCCGATTTCTGATTTTGATTTTGAAGGGGGAGGGGCTCTAAACTTTAAATTAACTATACAGTCGACTCTTTGGCTGTCGATCTTTTTTTATTTTATTTTCTTCACAACTTAGTTTTATTAGGTCCTTTTAGGTGCTGCGACCAGGTTAGGACCGAGGATCAAAAGGGCTGTCGATCTTCTCGATATCAATAATGCTCTAGCTGTCAATATGTTTTTCAGTCTCTTTAAGAAGCATGCTTTGATTTTTCGTTCTGTAACTTGATATCTCCCGCTCACGATGGTCCCTTCAATTTCGACATCGACTTTGAGTTTGCCGCTGATTGTTGAAAAAATCTTACTTAGCACTTATATATTTTGTTTTTTAAATGAAGAACCAACCTTTTTTCATTTTGAATCAAGATTTGAATGTTTTTCTAAAACAAAAATGGCCGCCAAAAGGTTGACCAGGAATTATACCTTTTAATTTGCTGAACATATACATTTTTTCAATGTTTAAGCCTAATTTTGAATATTGATTGATTATTATAATCAGAAAAAAAAAATAAACAGAAAATGTTATTATCGATCTTATCAAAATATGCAACAACTATATTTCAACAGTAAATTTTTATTTCAACCAATCTGCATAGGAAATTAATATCAGATCTATCAATCAATCGAATCATAATATTATGAATATGAAATATTTTATGGATTTGTTAAACAAATATTTATCAACGAAAAGTTTTTTTTTTCAAAAATCATATTTATTTTGAAGCCCCCCCAAGTTGTCGTCACCAATACAACAATTTACAAATTACTTTTTTCAAGTACAGTCCAGACTCGATTATCCGAAGCCTCGATTATCCGAAGTTCGATTATCCGAAGGTTTGTATGGGACTCGGATAATCGAATCACGAACAAAAAAAGTGTTTTCGTATTTTTTTATTTTCTTACTTTAAACATCAAATTCGAGTTCTGCGACCCCATTTTAGTGTAATTTGAATGGTTGAATGGCTGTTAAATTAATAAAATGCATTTTTGGAACATTCCATCATCGCCGTTTTGACCGCACTCTTGGATTAAAAATTCTAAATCACTTTAGAGTAGTATAAGAGTCATACTAAAGCTCAACAATCAAAAATAAGAAAACGAAAAAAAAATCGTGATTCGATTATCCGAAGTTTTGATTATTCGAAGTGAAATTTTGTCAAGGCCTTCGGATAATCGAGTCTGGACTGTATTTTGTAACATGGCCCGGTGCTGACGATATTGATGACGGAATGAGGCGAGTTCGTATTTATATTCGCACCAAAATGTATGCAAGATTCTGGCCTACGCGGTCAAAGTACCTCAAACATCCTTTTAAGGATTATTTTCAAGACCTTCATTCCTCCCTTCAAATATAAATTCTGTTTCAATTCACAAAAATCATAATTTTGGTTAATTTATGTAGAAAGATAAAAATTTTCATTTCTAAATATGTTTAAACTTTTGCAATAATTTTTAAGCGATTTATTTTAACAATTTTTCATAACCTGCTTATTTTCAATGGAATGCAAATGTCTAAATAAAACTTTAAACAGCCAACAAATGGTAAAGAAAAATCTATTACAAAGAACATTAGGATTAGCTCATAATCGACAAAAATCAGAACTCGAGGAAATTATAAAAAAATGAACTGAATGTCAATGAATTCTGTATCAAAGAAATTAAGTACAGCTAATTTTTGAGAACTAGATCAAAAATATTCAAAAACTCTTCATGTTTCAAACAATATGAAAATTCAGAGAAATTTATTTCTTCGGAAAACATTCATAATTTTTAAGTTTTTGCCCGTTATATTTTAGACATTTTCAAAAATAAACGGAAAAATGGAAAGAAATTCACATGTTTCACAAGCAATTTAAATATAATTATTAGCATTAAACTTTGATAAAAAAATCCCTAGATTTTTTTTTAGTTTTCTCACCGGTTGAGAAACACTGTTTTAAGGTATCCTTCAAGCTCGTAGTTGGGATTTGGGCCCTAAATGTCCACAAAAAAGATAAAGTTTGTTACACACTAATCTGAATACACTTTTCTGTGAGTCAGAACATTTGAGTCAACATTTAAGCATGAGTTTATCGTTCTGTGTATCACGTATAAATCATTTGAGAAGAACATCAACCTTCGATTGCCAATAATGCACACGTATGCAGCAATACGCCAACGATTTGGCGACAAATCATAATTATAATAGTCCAACACGAGCCACGAGATTGTTTGATTGTTTTGTTCAATCAAAAAACCGCACCGCCAAAGAACGTAGAGAGTGTGTGCTTAGAACATCAGTATTCATGTTCCATGGCAGCTATTACGAGTCGGACGTGATCGTTGACCTACACCTTGTTGCCTGACAAACCTCCGTGTATCGTGTAAATATCTGCTCCGTGGCTTGGAGAGGCCCGGAGCGCTGCCCGGATTTGTCAGCACGTCAACCTGTCTGTGTAGAACTAAACAGTTTGTAGTAGACCAACAACGGGCTTGGACTGCTTCTTATCTGGTTTCCTTGGCTTGTCGTGCTCGTGGCTTGGCGCGACATTTATTTGCACTCGCGTATCTTCACGCACCTCATTTCCGTTTGGGAGCTTGGCCCTATCTGAAGAATGAATGGATGTTCATCATCTCTGTGCCACCACCACAACATCAACAATTGTTTCATCGTTCACGTGCGATCTCGAACCTTCTCCAAGCTGGAGTGAGAATGTGGATTTTTTTCCAGACTTGAGATTCATTATGCCAATTGTGTTGCCGATTGTTCTTGTATATGCTAAAATATTAGCGATATGGTGGACTGCCTTTCGTCGAATTTGTCGACCGGCGTAAACTTGGGCGTAAACCATTTTATCAAGTAAAAAAAAATGGCATGGAGAAAATTTGTGTGATGAACAATTTTTGTCTCTATTCTTGTTTGAAGTAAACCTTGAAGTTTTATTGAAAAGTTCCTTATTTAAAGATATATAATTTTGATAATTTTATAGTATGATACATTTAGTGAAAACTTGCTTGAAAAATGATTTTTTTTTGTTTTGTCCTCCAATCCTCCAATTAGAAATCAAATCGGGAATTATATCTGTAAGCCCATACATCCAATTGAAATGCTGTTCAAGACAAACTTATGGGAAATTGGACGAGCATTCCGGTGAAAATATTTCCGAGACTGAAAAATCAAGTCTGTATAAATTGCCAAAAACCACCAAAAAAAGTAATTATTTCAACATTTTTATATTGTAAATCGATATATTTTCACAAGGATTGGACATAGGATAATGGTCAATATGGAGACTAAATGATTTTTGTATTTTTTTAGGAGAGACATACCATCCTGCATTTTTTGTGAGTCTTTTTGTAACATCTTAAGCTATTTCCTCAAAAATATTGAACGAAAAAAAATCGTGACATCACCTTAAAATTTAACTTTTAATCTTAAAAATTGAAAAATCTCATATAATTGGCGTGTATTTTTCTTTCAGTGTATTTTTTCAGAAAGCTCGTCCAAAATCCTACAAGTGTGTCTTTGACCACTTTTTAATACGATCCAACGGCTTTGAGATACAGTAATACTTAAATTACAAAATACAACAAAATTAAAAAAATAGTAGTTTATGCAACAAATTGCAAAAAGGGGATTTTTTCAGCACGAGTCGTACATTTATCCAACGAGGTTCACCGAGTGGGATAAATACAATGAGTGTTGAAAAATTCAAGTTTTGCAACGAGTTCCAGATAAACACCCATTGAGTGAGATTAATAGTCAAATGTTCATGTATTCTGTCAATAAATCGTTTAAAGAAAAAAAATTGAACTCTTCAGCACCCATTTCAGTGCTGAAGAGTAGAAGTTTTCAGCATTTATTTTGAAAAGTGTTGCTATTCGACTCTGTTATTTTTGGTACAGAAAAGTAGGTTTTTTTGTCGTACAAGAATGATAGGAAAAGTAGGTAATTTCACGACGAAATTGCAAAAATGTATTTTTCTTAAAAGCTTTATAATGAGTCTGAAATAAATTGATAAAAAATGTTTGTATTTGGAAAATCGTCTATCAAAAGTTGGTATGAATCAACAATAATAAATGAATACAAATAATGAAAGTAATCACAATGACACAACCTTCAAATATCCAAACAACCTTTTCCCCGTAACATCTGTTCTCGTACAACCCGCGACGCGTCACACACTTGTTTGCGCGCAACATTTTACGATGCTCGCGGTCGGTGGTTTGCCTTCACATAATGCTACGTGACAACCACAGGCACTAACCTCACCGCCCCCAGAAACCACGTGTGCAACAAAACAAACCACACGCAGCATAAACATCGCTGCTGAGTGAAACCGGTCTCTCCTTCACCTTCTCACTTCTCACTCATACTTTTTGGAATTCTTCCTTCGTTTGCTCTAATAACTGCTCTCATAACACTGAGAAACCAAAGCACGAAGGATTATTTTGTTTCATAAATTCGATATTTATGTGTTATTTTAACAGATTTTATCTCAACAAAACAATAGTTTAATTTTTTACAGTTTTGAACAAAATAATATAAAACATTTTATCACTTTTGAAAGAAATAAAATAAATTAAATTAAAATAACATGATTAAAAATACAAAATAATTGTCATCTGGAAAAGTTTTTCAAGAAGCTTGAAAAAATATATTCGAAATTCGTATTGTTTTTAAAAACTCATTGCAACCCATCTAAACCAAAACACACATCAATCAATCGCAGTGAGCAACGGCTTAGTGAGTAGTGACCAGTGAGCACCGTCGCGACGTCGGTCGTCGCAACATAACAAAATACAAACAAGCAGCAGGCCGTGTGTGAGCGTCGTCGTCTTGGCTGTGGTCGTCCGCATATCAGCTGCTGCTGCTGTTGCGGGAGCTTCCCGGCGGGCGCGTGGCGCGTGTGACGGCGTCGCGACGCCGATGATGGCGGGTTCTGCTCGCAAATATGCTGCGGCGGAGGCGTTAGTTATGTTTCAAATTTTGTAACGAGCGGACGCACTGCAGTGGGTGTGTGTGAAAGAGGAAAAGCGCGCGCGCGATTGCGGAAGGTTTTTTTTCTATGGGTGAATTTTCGGGAGTTTCACGTTTTTAAAAGGACCTTGGATTGGTTTATAGTTCAAGCAGGAAGAGTAGCAAGAAGAAAAGGAAGATTTTGTCAAAACATATGTGGCCGCCCAGGCGGAACAAATATTTGAACATCGATTGAGTTGACTTTGCTGGCGAAGGGAAATGATTAGTGTCAGCGGAAAAATAGTGAGCTTTGAGTGATATTCGCAGAATTTTTGCACATGTGCGTGCAACGGTCTGCTGGCCGGCTGTTTTTGGAGTTTATCGGATGAATAATGAATTTAGAATTGGTGAGTTGATGATGGGACCATAATTTGGGGCATTCTAGAGGCAAAAGGGAAGGGATGGTTGGCTGGCGTGATTAATTATGGGACTTGGAATTTTAAAAGTGAGTGTTGAAGTGTTCAAAGAAATCGGTCGTGAAAGATGGGAGCAATTAAGATGGTTTAAGATGAGGTTTAAAATTGAAAATAGCCAATATTTTAATTTGCTATATTCTATTTAAAATGTGGGTCTCGTGGCGCAGGGGTAGCGGCTTCGGCTACCGATCCCGATGATGCTATGAGACGCGGGTTCGATTCCCGCCTTATCCACTGAGCTTCTATCGGATGGTGAAGTAAAACGTCGGTCCCGGTTTCTCCTGTCTCGTCAGAGGCGCTGGAGCAGAAATCCCACGTTAGAGGAAGGCCATGCCCCGGGGGGCGTAGTGCCAATAGTTTCGTTTTCGTTTCTATTTAAAATTGTTGACTTCAAAGTTTCATATCTTGTTATATTGTGTGAACTAAAACTCAGTTTTTATTTTCAAAAGTCATGAAGTTTAGTTGCTTAATTGAAAATTAAACGATGAAAGTATGTTCTAAACAGTAAACAATGACTTCTTTTTTTTTGCACAATTACAAGGTCGATCAAGGTCGTTATTCAAATGTATACAGTTTGAACAGATAACAGACACAGATTTGTGACAATTTCCGTAGTAAAAGTTCAAAAGGGTGAATCTGCGGATTTCTAGAATTCCCATTTTATGTAGCTATGACTCACCTTTCACTTTCACAGATCTTTAAAACTCGATTTATTTCTATTCTGAGATTTTCGACAAAACCGTAAAAACTCCGTGTAATGTTGATTCGAACAGTTTTCAAGAATTAGAAAATTTACAAGGATTTTAAGAAATTTGACATTTCAATATCAAAATAGTTAGGAATACATACCTAAAATTATGTTCAGATTTTTTTAAACTAATATTTTTTATTAAGCCAATGAAAATATTTTCCAAGATTAAGCATTTCCTGAGTTGATAATGATCTGTAGCTTGTTTGATCCACTCAACATTATTATGCTGTGGATTGCGATTATCTGAAGACCTTGGAATAATCGAATTACGAAAATATGTATTTTTGTTGTCTTATTTCTGAATGTTGAGCTCAAATATGACCACAAAAATGCTTGAAAGTGGTCTGGGATTTAAACTAATATGGGAGCGCTGATGAATAAAAAAAACTCGGACACTTTTTTTATGATTTGATTATTCGAGCTTAATACCTTAGGATAATCAAACTACGGATAATTGAAACTTCGGATTATTAAGTCTGGATAACTGTAACAAAAAAATAAAGAAGTTAAACCAGGGGTGCTCAAAGTTTTTGGAGGCCGGGCCAAATTTGAAACTCAAATGAGATTGCGGGCCAAATTTACAAAAAAAGGTTGTTAAAAAAATAAATTACGTTATTTTAATGTAAAAGATTACATTTCTGTTATTTAAAAAAAATGTCTTTTCAATATAATAGAAACCACAAAATAACGGGTTTCTATCGGTATTGGTGATTTTGTTGTTTCTGGTATTTGAAAAAAAAGTTCTTAGCTGAAAGTGCTTGTGTTTAAAAAAAAAAAGTTTTGTTTTTATATTTCGAAAATGATGGTGACATTACATGTTGAACAATTCATCTATAAGTTAACTGTGGCTAATGAAAAATCGTTGAGATCCAGAATTTCAACATTTCAATGAAAAAAACTTTTAGAAAATGTTTTAAGCTTCCGTATAATTGGGTCCTAAAATGAAGCTTAGATTGCTGATATTATTGTTCACAGCGATAAAGCTTATTTTTCCGAGTACAATGACCCTTTGTACGAGCTTAAAATGGTTGTTAAGAGCTTAAAATGGGTTTTTAAATCAATTTTGAAAAATTAACCTCGCGGTCCTTCTTGACAGAAAAGCTCCTACTTGACAGGTCGTTCCAAGGAGACCATAGTTGATCCATCGAAAAAATGTTGTCTTGTAAAAAAAAAAAAAAATGAAATGAAAAAAAAAAGATCAGAAATGGTTTTTAATTGTGTTTTTTACCGTTGTACATAAAAATTGGCATAGGGCTTTAGTACCCAATTAACCTGCAATCATTATTTAAAAAAAACGAATCAACATTCATTTATTTCATCGAAAATTCACTAAAATTCAAATTATTTCTAATAAACACAAACATGCTCAAATGATTTTAAATGCAAAGGAATGCATATTTAAGAGCGAGTCCACGAACAGGGCGTACCCCTTTGTATGGGACGTCGTTTGGACCTCACCAATCTGCCTGAAATTTTCAGGGGTTGTTTGTACATATAAAACTAGCATCTGGCCAAAATATGAGCACTCTAGGTCAACGGGAAGTGGGGCAAATCGGGACTCAAAGTTTGAAGGTTCAAAAACGTAAAAAATCTTAAAAAGGCTATAACTCAGGCAAAATTCAATTTAATTTCAAAATTCAAAATGCATCTTAAAGGACTTTAAAAATGCAACAAAATGCAGGGTAGCATCCCAATTGGTCAAATCTAAAGGGAGTTATTGGCATTTTAGTGAAAAAATAGCATAATTTTCAAACTCAAATAAAAAAGTGTTCCATCCAGATATCAACTCGGATCAACCTGCAGCTTGTAGGGGACATCTGGAACTACCATCTGAGACTGAGACTGCTTTGGGTAAGGCAGTTTAACACATTGAATTGACACTTTTACTTTTAGTGAATTTTTTGGTTGTTAATTTTTGCTCGGGGACCCCTTGGATCCCATTTTCTGGTGATAATTTTATCATAATAGTGTTCCTGAGACAATTTCACAATAGAAACATGCATAAAAATGTATATTATCATCCATTTTAACCCTTTAAAAAATGAAAGATAAAATATAAAGAAAACTTTTATTTTTGCAACTATTACAGAATTCTACCTGAATCAAACTTGAACGTTTTTTTGATATTTCTAAAAATGTTTGATGAAAGTTTTGACGATATTTACCAGATTCACACACATTGAAACGTGTGAAGTTTTTTTTAATTATAAAATATTTTGAACAAATTATTTGTATCCTAGAGTGGAGATCAAAATATTGATAAATCATAAGTTTCTTTTTATTAACAAAACAATAAAAAAGATTAGCATATAAAAGCTTAAAATAAACCATAATTTTGAAAAAGTATAAAATCACTTGACAAGTGGTCAAAGGGCCATTTTACATGATCATTCAAAATGGGTCCGCGGGCCACAAAATATCACCTCACGGGCCACGTTTGGCCCGCGGGCCATACTTTGGGCACCCCTGAGTTAAACAATGAATTTACGAGCAATGGTTTCAACATTTGAAATAACAAAGGCGACATAAACTTTGAAAAATATTTGCAACGGCCTAACTTTTGAGTGAACTTTCTGATCGATTTGGTGTCTTCAGCAAAGTTGTAGGTATTGTTGAGGACTATTGAGAAAAAATAGGTACACGGAAAAAAAATTGCAGATTTTTTAATCAAGTTTTTTTCACAAAAACTCAATTTCCCAAAATACGTATTTTTTGATTTTCGTGATTTTTTCAAATGTTCTAGAGAACAAAAACCCGCATCTTTTGAGCCATAGAGAAACATGGTCAAAAAATCTGCAGCCGAGTAATGGATTTTTGAAAAAATAGTGATTGTTGGAAACAAGCTTCCCTGCACCGTGCGGTACACGCGGTTCGCTTGCACCTCAGGTTTGCTTTGCGCCTGCTTTGTTCGGTTTACACCCGTACCCGACTCACACGAACCGAGGGTATTTTGGTACATCGTACCAGCGCACCACGACACTCTCGGTTCGCCGCGTCGGTTTTGTGTCTGGCACTCACCCATGGCATGAACCCGGTATATGAGCCAAGGTGCTTCACTCGTTACGAGCCGAGGTACGTGTCGTGGTACGCGCTGGCGGTACAAAACGGGTTCAATACCACGACACGTACCACGGCACGCTGGGTTCATGCCATGGGTGAGTGCCAGACACAAAACCGATGGGGCGAGCCGAGAGTGTCGTGGTGCGCTGGTACGATGTACCAAGATACCAATACACAAATGGGTTCAGGCACGTACCGAAGCTAGAAAACCAAACCCGCGGTGTGCGTTGGCACTGGCGCATGGGAAGCTTGGTTGGAAAAAATCGAAATTTCATGTAAAACCAAATTTGACGTATTTTTTTGATGTAGAATTGAATTTCCAATCAAAAAGTACTGTACAGATTGTTTGATAAAGGGCTCTGTTTTCAAGATATAGCCACCGAAAGTTTGATTTTAGCGAAATATTTGCAGTTTTCCAATTTAAAAAAAGTGACCATGAATGACCATTTCTAAAAAAAAATTTGGTGAAAAGTTCAGAAAATTTGTCATTAAATTGTTTAAGAGACATTGAAGATTGAACCTCTGGTTGCTAAGATGCAGCGGCTTCAAGAAAAAAAAGGAAAATTCTGGAGTTTTTTTGAAAAGGTCCAATAAACCAAATTTCCAGTTTTTGCTTTTTGGGTGTTTTTAGAACCGCCTTGAGTCAGGGGTATTAAAAAACACTAAAAAAGCAAAAACTGAAAATTTGGTTTTTTGGTCTTTTAAAAAAAAAACTCTAGAATTGAAGTTTTCTAAGTCTCATCAAAACAACCCACCATTTTCTAATGTTGATATCTCAGCAACTCTAGGTCCGATTTTCAATGTTAAAACATGAAACATTCGTAAACTTTTCCGAGCTTTTTGATTTTGTTTTTGAAAATAGCTAGTCTTGTTTTATTTTTTTTAAACATTTTTTTCGAAGAGATCGAAAAACTTCACGAATGTTTCATGTTCTAACATTGAAAATCGGACCATTAGTTGCGAAGATATCGATATTAGAAAATGGTGGGTTGTTTGGGTGAAAACTTCAATTTTCCTGTTTCTTTTTCTTGAATCCGCTGTATCTCAGCAACCAGAAGTCCAATCTTCAGTGTCTCCCAGAAATTTTTTTAGAAATGGTCAGTCATGGTCACTTTTTTTAAAAATCAAAAAACTGCAAATATCTCGCTAAAATCAAACTTTCGGTGGCTATATCTTGAAAACAGAGCCCTTTATCAAAAAAGCTGTAGATTACTTTTCGACTGGAAATTCAATTTTACATTAAAAAATCATGTTAAATTAGTTTTTGCATGAAATTTTGATTTTTTCCAATAATCACTATTTTTTCAAAAATCCATAACACGGCGGCAGATTTTTTGACCATGTTTCTCTATAGCTCAAAAGTTGTGGGTTTTTGTTCTCTAAATCATATCAAAAAATCTCGAAAATAAAAAAAAAAACATATTTTGGGAAACTGAGTTTTTGTGAAAAAAAAGTTGATTGAAAAATCTGCATTTTTTTCCGTGTACTTATTTTTTCTCAATAGTCCTCAACAATACCTAAAACTTTACCCAAGACACCAAATTGATCAGAAAATTCACTTAAAAGTTACAGCTGTTTGAATATTTATGTACCATTTTTGTATGGACAGCAGCCAAAATTGTATGGAGACTTGTATGGGTGAACCAATAACACAAAATAGCTTCTTTGGTCATAAGGAAAGCTCCCACAAAGTTTGAGCCAAATAAAAAAAAAACATTTCCGGTTTTGGTAGAGAATCGCTCAAATGCAAATTAAAATACTAAAACTGCGAAATAAAGTTTTTCGTAGAACAAAAGTTGCTCAAAACGACCTCCTGAACACGGGAAAAATAAAAAAATCGAAAAAAATTTGGGCAGTAGAGGGTTAAGGGTTGTATGGGAAAATTAAAAAAATGTTCGGCCGTCTGAAGTTAAATTTCTTGCCTAGGTATGAAAAAATAGAGTGAGTCAAAAAAAGCATTTCAAAGATAGTTGTTTGAACCGAGCACTTACAAAGAAAATGATATGCAAAATATTTTTGGAGCTCATGCTTATTCTATCGTCGTGAATTTGTAAACATTTAATGGTCATTTCTATCAACTGTGTTTTATGACAAAATTTTATGCCATTGAACTTGATTTTTATTATTTGTATTGTTTTCCCTGATATGAATATTTTTAACCCTATTAAAAGGCATGCCAACCGTCACGCCCTAGGCAAACATTTTATGGCTTTCTGTCTGTGTGACATCATTTGTTTATTAAACGGATTAAAAAATATCATAAATGCTATTTACAAACCACTCCCATTCAACAAGTGGTCAATAACTTCTGCAGGAAAATTTCATCTGTCATTCGATTCAAGCTCGCAGTGGCGCTAATTGCCGCGTAGATTTGAACCATTAAATCCAATCTGCACACACTTGCTTGCACATCCCGTCTAATTTACGACCCGATTTCTAATTGATCAACCACAATTAATCACCTCCGCCCCCGCCTTCACTCTAATCCAATTATTGTTTGTTGATCTAACCGCCCTTTTGCGTCTGTTTTTTTTTGTTCTTTGCAGTGCTGCCAGTGACTGCTCCTCCCACGGGAAAGGTGACAAGATAATGGTGCCCAGATCGCACGTTTCGTCAAATTAATAGTGAATTAGATGTCGTCGTCGTCGTCGTCGTTGTGGTGACATCAGCTGCAGCATAATACAAATTTGCCCAACGATTTTAATCACTGAAATCGAACAATTTTGCGGTTTAACCTCACTTTATTTGATTGGCAACGCATCGCTGAGCAGTGCTGCCAAAATAGACCGATCCGATTCGCTGGATGAAGTGCAAACATCCGCGTGGTTAGGTTAGGTTTTGTTCGAGTCCACAATAGAACCAGAAACTGGAGCACCACACCACAAACAGGGGAAGCCTCAGACCAGCAGGGAGTGGCCACCAAATCGGCAAATCAATCGCGATGAACTGTGCTGCCAAATGCACTCAATTATTGGTGAAGTGAAATATGCTAATGCGTTTAGGAATATCAACCACGTGGTGAGCTGTTTCGGTTGAATAGGTTAGTTTTTGTGTGTGGTGAAATCGATTAGAGTGGATTGAAAAAAAAAATACGAAAAGTGCTAAGTGAAAAGCTTTGTCAAGTGGGGGTTAAAACTCCAGGGGCAAGGATTGAATTAAAATAGCATATTTAACACAGGTCCAGGTGTGACAGGTGTGGTGTCCCTAAAGTTTACTGAAAAGTTGGTGCGCGCGATAAAAAGTGGCCCATTAATTTCGCGAGGGTCCCAGCCCCCCGGAACCGGAAACGGGGCTGGAACGGACGGCGCGGGACAAAGGTGCCAACGTGGAAATGTGATAATTGTTGTGGACGAAGGTGAAAACCCCGGGACCAATAATACAGCGAAGAAAAAACCAGCGAAACTCTCCCTCACACTCACTCTTTTTTCGGTTAAATAATGGGCCAAAAGCATTGAACCGTAATTTGTGGCGGACTGTGGGTGGGAAGAGAGTAGTCAGCAGGTGGTGAAAATTATATTTGTGGAAAACAAGAGAAAAGAGAGAAAAAAAGGAGTGATTCGAGTGAGATAGAGGTGTGAAAAGTGTGGTGTTGTGTTGAGGAAAAACTCGGAGTGCAGGAGATTCGGGGTGCCATCGTGAGAGTTGAAACACCAGCTGCTGGGCTATTGGAGGCTGCAGGATTATTCTCGAGCTGACCAAGCGGATTTCCAATTAAATGTGACAAAATGAAAATATTAAGGTAATGAGTTTCATTTGCATCTGGGGGTTCGTTGTTTCAATAAAAAAAAAAATGTGCGCTGATATTGATGGATTCATTTCAAAAGCTGTTGGTTTGATTAATGCTTTATGCAAATTTCCCAGTACTGCATGTATGATTTAAAGCATTGGAAATTATTTACAACATTTTTTTTCTTTTAGTTCAGTGGCAGTGCGTGGCCGAATGGTTACGCTGTCCGCTTTGTAAGCGGATGATTCTGGGTTCGATTCCCATCTGCTGCAACCTTCCATCGGATGAGGAAGTAAAATGTCGGTCCCGGCCTTGGTTGTTAGGCCGTTAAGTCATTCCAGGTGTAGGAGTCGTCTCCATGCCATAAGTACAAACAACACACCAAACCAAGCCTACTCCGGTGGAATTGCTGGCGGCGGTTGGACTCGCAATCCAAAGGTCGTCAGTTCAAACACTGGGGTGGAAGGTTCTTTGGAGTAGAAAGAGGTTTGGGTGCTCTCCCCATTCAAGCCTTCGGACTCCTAGGTTCGAGCAGAAACTTGCAATAGAGACCACAAAAGACCCGGGGGTCGTTAATGTGGATGGTTTGATTTTTTTTTATTTTGATTCAATTTCAATCCTTTTATGAGATACAGTCCAGACTCGATTGTCATTTAGATACGAGTTTGCAAGTCATTCTTGGAATCTTCTTGTTTAGCTTTCGCTTAAATTGAGAATGTGCAGTGTGCAGTAGGGTGACAAGAAAAATTGAAAATTTTGGAAAATCATAAGAGATACCCCCGATTTTCGATTTTTTAGGCAATAACAAGTAACTGTGCCAATTTTGAGCCAAATCGATTAAGGTTTAGGGGTCGATTTTTATTGTTGAATTTTTTATGGGGAAAATTGCAAAAATGTATGCAGAAAATCATCGCTTCAAATTGTTCAAGTGTGAGATTCTTGTAGGAAATTTAATTCCCTACAACTTTGCCTAAGGGTGCAAAACGATCCGAGTTGATCGTGATGAGTTATTAGCAATGCGATGAAAAGAAATCGGCTTATATACTTGAAAGTATATAAGGCCGATGCAAATATTTAAAAAAGTTTTTGTCCCTCGGCCCTGGCCGAGGTCAAGGGGGGGGGGGGGGGAAATAAAAAAATATAAAAATTTAAATAACAAGCCATAGTCTTCAAATTTAAATGAAAAAAGTGTTTTAAAATGCATTTTACACTAGTTCAGTTGTTTTGCTGTCAGCCTGTGTGGATCAATCGGACCGCGCACTGGACTCACAATCCAGAGGTCGCCGGTTCGAATCCCGGGGCGGACGCAAAAAATTCTAAGTGTAAATATAGGTATTCGGTGCCCTCTCCCCGTGCCCATACCTTCACACTTAGGAGACCCGGGAGGCGGAGTCTTGTCGCAAAAAGAACGATACACGCCTGTGGATCCGTTGACGAAACCGCAAGGTTTAAGAGGGCCACATTATAAGGTGTTACGTCGATTCCGTTTTCAGTTGTTTTGCAATCTCTAGTTTTCAAAAAATCGTAGATCTGACAAAAATAAAAATTGTTTCGAAAAAAAAAGATTTTGCATCGAAAATTTTCAAAAAAAAAATTATGATTTTTTAATAAACCCAAACATGCTAAAAATGATTTTAAACGCAGAAGAATGTATTTTAATTTGTTTTAAGCTGGTTGCACTTGAATTTTCATTGAAATTTTGAAGTTTATTGTAAAAATATTTTTTTTGCCCGCTGATTTTTCGGGCCAATTTTGAAGGAGGGGGGGGGGGGGGGGTGACAAAAACTTTTAAAAATATTTGTACCAGCCTAAGAAAATACTTTTTACTAAAAACAATCACAAAAAATCAGGATCAACTCGGATCGTTTTGCACCCTTGGACAAATTTGTAGGGAATTGAATTTTCTTAAAAGAACCTCTAACTTGGACAATTTTGGGCGATACCTGCGCCACCTGGCAGAAAAAATGTTTTTCTGCATACATTTTGCGATTTTTCTCATATAAATTATAACGATAAAAAGCGACCTCTAAACCTTAACTGATTTGGCTCAAAATTAGTACAGTTGCTTATTATTGTCTAAAGAACCGAGCCAGATTGTATCCCTGATGTCGATTTTTTATGTGCAGTCACTTTTTCCCGTTTTTGTTGGGTTAAACATATTTTTTTTTCGTTTTCTCATTTTGGGTTGACGAGCTCAAATACAGTCATGCCTCGGCTTAGCAACGCATATGGGGGATGCAATACCGAGGCGTGCATAACTGAAGCATAGAGCTTATGTGATTTCGACTATATGGGAGACATTGGCTATAATCGTATGAAAAATCTTGCAAACGTCAAAAAAATTAAAATGTTTGGAACCACGATGATGGCAGCTGCACTGCAATCATAATTACATAAAATTTTCACAAAAATACGTATTTTTTTCTGTATTTTGAAAATGCTATTTTTGTAAAAAACACAAAATAATTGTTATTGCAATATTGGTATCAAATGATCGGGGTTTTCATTCAATACGAATGTCATACCAATTTTTTGGAAGATGTTAATTTTTTTTACAAAACAACGTATTTTTTAAAAATACTCAAAATTTCAGTTTTTCACAATGTGGGTACCAAATGTTTGGATTTTTTTATGAATTTAGAATGTTATAACAACATTTTTTGAAAATATTAAAAATTTTAGCAAAACTACGTATTTTCAAAAAAATATTCAAAATTACAGTTTTTTAGAAGACAAACATCAAACGATCGGGATTTTTTCAAACATTTCGTAAATTACAACACAAATTTCTAAATTACAAAAAAAAAAACACAAAACTACACATTTTCGAAAAAAAAAACTTCAGATTTCAGTTTTTCAAAATATGGATATCAAATGATCGCAATTTTTTCATACATTTTGCATGTGATGGCAATTTTTTGAAAATACTCAAAATTTTCACAAAACTACGTATTTTCCGAAAAATTACTCAAAATTTCAGTTTTTTACAAAATGATTATCAAACGATCGAGATTTTTCATACATTTCGATAGTTATGACACAAATTTCTTAAATTTAAAAAAAAAACATAAACTATGTATTTTCGAAAAAATACTAAAAAAATTAAGTTTTTCACAATGTGGGTATCAAATAATTGGATTCTTTTTATAAATTTCGAATGCTATAACAACATTTTTTGAAAGTACTCAAAAATTTCACAAAACTACGTTTGTTTAAAAAATACTGAAATTTTAAGTTTTTTTTACAATATGAATTTATACTCGGGATTTTTCATACATTCACAAAGTTATGACACAGATTTCTTAATTTAAAAAAAAAAAACATAAAAGTACGTATTTTTGAAAAAAAAAAACATACTCAGTTTTTCGCAATGTGGGTATCAAATAATTGGATTTTTTAATAAATTTCGGTTGTTATAACAACATTTTTTGAAAATACTCAAAAATTTCACAAAACTATGTTTAAAAAAAAACAAAAACTTAAAGTTTAAGTTTTTTGTAGAATATTGATATCAAACGCTCGGGATTTTCATACATTTAGAAAGTTATGACACAAATTTCTTAAATTATAAAAAAAAAAAACATAAAACTACGTATTTTCGAAAAAATACTCAAAATTTCAGTTTTTCACCATGTGGGTATCAAATGACTGGATTTTTTTTTTTATAAATTTCGAATGTTATAAGATAACAACATTTTTTGAAGCTACTCAAAAATTTCACAAAACTACGTTTGTTGAAAAAAAAAACTCAAATTTAATGTTTTTTTTAGAATATGGGTATCAAACGCTCAGGATTTTTCATACAATTAGAAAGTTATAATACACATTTTTGAAAATACTCAACAATTTTACAAAACTTCGTATTTTCGAAAATATACTCAAAATTTAAGTTTTTCATAATCAAATCAAGTTATTCGCTCAGCAGGATTGCCTTGGCGTTCTCGATTACGAGATTCCTACTCGAGAACTAGGTGTCCGAACACTGAAAAAAAATAAAAGTACCAAATTTCTAAATTCTAGGAATTATGGCTCCTTTCCTTATTAAGTAATCCAAAAAACCCGATTACTAAATAAGGGAAAGAGGCAAAATTCCTAGAATAAAGGAATTTGGTACTATTTTTTTATTTCAGTGAAGGCTTGATTGTTGAGGCAATTGCAAACCTCTTTTTACACCTAAGCTTCCATCCAGCCCGGGATTCGACCTTTGGATTGTGAGTCCAACTGCCTACCAGCGACTCCACCGAGACAGCACCCATCTCGAAAAATGCCACCGGGACCGTCTGGGATCGAACCCAAGCCGACTGGGTGAGAGGCAACCACGCGTACCTTTACACCACCAGTCCTGGATTTATTTTCTAATTGAACATAAAAAATAACCTTGCCATTGGTCCATTCGACGCAATTAACTCAATTTGCACACTCTATTCTGAATAACAGTGGTGAATGAGATTCGAAACAATGAAGAAATTCGCTTTTTCATACACTAAAATCTCGTTTTACGCTTCCCCGATTTAGGCTAAATACCCCAATTTGCGCTGGAGCCCCCAAATAACATGTCATTAAGCAATTTAACAAAATATTTATATTGCAGAAATCTATTTCATGGTTTTTAGGGGTCTTACAATCGGTTGGAGGGTTACCTGAACAGTAGTGATTAACGAATAAAATTGCAAATCGAAGCCCCACAATCATTTCATTTTAAACAACTGATTAAGCTTTAATTTTCGCAAAACAATAGACTCCACTGCCGCGAGGTGTGTTGTCACCACACATGGCAATGAAAATTTCCCTACATCCTCGGGCTCGGGAATCGGAAGTGAGGTGAGCTGCGTTGTTTGCTTATCAATGGGGCAGTGCGCGTCCCACGTGGGAGAATCCATTTGTCACCAAATGCCTCCCCACCCGATGGCGGAAAACATAATTAATTGAAATGCGTGTTTTTGAGCTCGCCCTCGTTCGAGATTTTGCCTCTCGTGTCACGTGTTTGTGTGTGTTGTGGGGGGAGCTTTTGTTATTTCATCGAAATTCATTAAAACATAATTTTATTTGATTTCAATGAATCGGTCCCAGGTCGGAACAAGAGCTTTTATCGTTTTCCAACGCACATTATCTGCCAACCGACCAGCATCAGAGTGTGGAAGTGGTGGGAGGTCAGGTGGATATTTGTGGTTGCTGCGGTTTGAGAGTTTTCTGACATAATTTGTAAAATCACGGGACAGAGAAGGCTGAGGGAAATTCTGTTTGCCAGGATAGTGGATGAAAGGAAGGGGGAAGGAAAGGGGGCAATTAAATCCTTCACCCACTTTATTGATGTGTATGTTAAACTGGGGTGGTTTTGCATTTTGATCATGTGGGAATTTAATTAGGATGCAGCACAAATTGAACATGGAAACATTCCTAACAAACAACATGTTTTGTGGCGACTGTTTTACGTGAGAGTTGTGGTTTTTGGTTCCCACGCCAATCAGACTTGTTTGAATTTTAAACGAAAAGTATGTGGCGTATCTGCAATGATTCGTAAATAACACTTGCGTGAATTATTTTGTTCTCGAAATATTTATCGATAGGTATGAGTTGCAAACCTTGAGAAAAAATAAAATAAAAATTAAATATATTTAAGGGATAGAAAGAGCTTAAGTATTTGATGTCTTTTGAATATGAATTAAAATGTAAACATATTTCAAATTATGGCTGGGATAAAAAAGCACTCCTTTTTTGAGGACGGATCAACAACGTTAAAAAACCAATTGTGAGGGGGAACCCCTACAATTTCGAAAAAAATTGCGAGTTTATTTTTTCCTTATGCTGGTAAACATTTTATTTAAAGTTTTTGTCACACCTCCCTTCAAACTTGGCCCGAAAAATCAGGTGGCAAAAAGAGTATTTTTTCAAAAAACTGGGAAATTGCAATGGAAATTTAAGTGCAATCAGTTGAAATTGAATTTAAATGCATTCCCCTGCATTTAAAATGATTTATAGCATATTGGGTTGATTCAAACATCTTTTTAATTTTTGAAAATTTTCAATGTTTAATATCTCAAAAAGTTTTTTTTCGCAATGTTTTTTTTTCGTCGAATCTTACTTTTTTTTGAAAACTAATGATTGCAAAACAACTGAACTAGTGTAAATTGCATTTTTAAACACTTTTTGCATTCAAATGTTGAGACTATGCCTTGTAATTTCATTTTTTTATTTGTAAAATATTTGCATCGGTTTCAGGGGACTAAAAAGACATCTTTTCAGCCATAATTCATGATGATGCAAAATTTGGTTTAGTAGATATACATTTTTGAAAAATAGTGTTTTATTTGGAAAATCTGACTGAACATCAAATCTAATCTAATCAGACCCTAGCGCAGCCAATCTTTCGAAGGGATCGTGGAGAGTGCCTTAGGTTAGATGACGCCTAGCACTCTTCTCGTCATTTATTAACATTTGTAGTGCGCCATTGCATCGGAATCCATTGAAACATCACAAGCGTTAAAGCGGCCAGGTCTACTGCGTAAAGCCGTATCGCAGAGATGACTCGTAATTGGTTTGAGTTTGAGCACTGAGTTTTCGAACAACAACACAATTCTGAATCGACAGGGGAGGAAAAAGCGTGGGAACACACCACCATACGCTCCGAGATTTTGGTTGTATTTAGTGCGTCCATCCCGGGAATTCCCGGGACAAAAATCCCGGGATTTTTCCAGAACCGGGAATTCCCGAATCCCGGGATTATTTATAATTTGTCCCGGGAATTCCCGAAATTGAAAAAAAAACAAATTTTGGTCCGGAATTATATTTTTTTGTAGAAATACATAAATAGTTGAGTATATAATAATCGATAAGAATTTAATAGCATTAAAATTTGTATTCGGCATATATCAGCAATAATTTGGCTTATTAGTGAAAATTGTTAAATTTGAGTTTACAATATTGTTTTGATCACCGGAAGTCAATTGTAATTATTTGCTTATATTGGCAATTTGCGGCGAGAAATATTAAGCTAACCTAGGACAGAAAGAGGAGAGACAGAATTGAAGATCGCGACAACAGTTTTTCAAACCTTTTGTCACATGGAGGATAGATCCAGACAGGGCGCTGGCAGTTATAAGGGAAAGGAGGTGAAGAAGCTAAGGGCCATTCATTCTAAGTGTAATATTTGGTTGAACTAGCTTTTAGGGGTCTTCCATTAACCGACACAGAAGGTGTCGGAGAATGTCCCACATAGTTGACACACGATAATTTCTTTTCGTGTTTCGTCATCTATGGGACGACCCTAAAAGCTAGCTCAACCAAATTCGCTATATACTCTTAGTGGCGCACTTCGATTCTACCGATGGATTTCTTTTTTCAGATATTATCTACCGAAATGTTGCTGCTAGAGAGCACTCTGTACCGATAGTTCAACCAAATATTACACTTAGAATGAATGGCCCTTAGCTTCTTCCAGTGTTGCGTTCCTCACGCGCTCATGCGCTCGTGAGCGCTCACTTTTCGCTCATTCGTGAGGAGGAGCGCTGCGCGAGCTAGCTCACGTTTGCCCGCGCTCACGTTTGCTCCGATTTTTTTCAGCTCGCGTTTGCTCCACGCTCGCGCTCGCGCTCATATTTCGCTCACGGAGCGCTCATTTTGGACGTGTCGCTAATCAATTAACGCTTTTGAGAAAGTTTTTTTTTTCAATTCTTGATGGATTTTTTTGCTTAAGGTGCAGTAGGACTGTGAAAATATGCCTTTGTGAACAAATTTTTATGATATATGAATTGAAATAGCTTATTTTCATCAACCATGTTTTTAAATAAAAGGTTGGATTCGCAAGGGTTAAATAATTTTTTATACATGCAGTTGAATGTATAAATATTTTAGAATTTAAAGGCCTAATTGTATTAGAGAGGTGCGGGCGGAGGGGTATAGACGGCTAAGTAAAAGGCCTGTAAACCTTAGAAAAAACGAAAAAACCATGAAATAATTCAAGAATATTTGTGCTGGGATAAGTTCGATTCAATGTTAAATGCTTGGTTGATAAAAATATAACATTAAACTGTTTTATGTACCTAAACAGTGTTTTGATTACATTTCCAGATTGATGGTCAGAATTAGCTACCATTAAAAAAAATCCGTTTATTAAATCTTTCAATGATTCAGTGATTAGAAACGGCTGATCATTTCTATAAGGTTAGTCTCCATTTGGCAAACATTTTAGAAAATAAGGTAACATTTTTGAAACGGTTTTATTTTTAAATATAAGCCTCAAAATTCCTAAGGGTTGAAATAACTCTTTTGACTCAAGTCAAATAAATTGTCAATATTTTTCACCACGATAAGGGCGGCTCTTCTTCCAACAAGTGGATTTTATTCAACACTTTCGCAACCAAACCTCTGAAAATATTCAATTACAAGTTATTTTTGATTTTTGAACATGGATGATTGTAATTGTTTAAAAGAGTTCAATTTGTTGGGTGGTGACGCGCGGTCAATTATGTGGCATTGTGTGTGAAAAGAAAGGATTTTATTTCGTGTTTCATCCTGATTGGCATGCTCAAGTCCTTCCTACATCATCGTTGATCGGGAGGCACGACGTCGTGTGAATTGTTGCATTAAAATAAGTTTAAGTATTACTGTAAATGACTGTAAAAAGTCCTTCCTATATCATCAATGTCGTTTGGGTAATCGTGATGAAAAATTACATTTATTCAGTATTTAAATACCTGTGCGTGAGTGTTTTGGTGTGCTAATTAGAAAGACCTTCCCATAGCATCGTTGCTCCGAAGGGCTCGTCGACGGGTTTGTTATGAAAGTCCTCCCCATAGCATCGTAGCTCGGGAGGCATCGAAAAGCCAATACCTTATCCTACTAACCCAAAAAAAAATAATCACGTGATGCTTGAAGGAGATGCTGTGGATTCAACGGTCTCAAGCGGTATCAACAAGTATATAGCGAAAAACTATGTGCTTGATGAGTCTGCAACTTCAACTATCGGACTAACATTCCTCCCTTTTGTTGAACTGCAGGCTTCTTGGGAGGGCGCCGGTATTGTCTAATAAAGTCGGGGTCTTCAGGGGTTAAACAGTGAACGGATGGTTGGCTCCCACTGATCATTTTTGATTCATTGTTTAACTTCAGCTGATCTGTCAATAACGGAGTAGCAGCTCATTGGCAGTCAACCATGCTCATGCTCATGGATGATTGTTACTGTTTAAAAGATTATTTAAAAATCAATAAAATATACATAAATTGTCATTTTTTTTTGTTGTACATAACAACAATACAATATGGATTTGATTTGTGAACAAACAATGCATCTCTTCACGTCAATGAATTTTTACATTATGAATTTAGTTTTTGTTCCTTGTTCGAAAAAGTCTAGATTTTAAATAGAACATAGATTTCGGTTCGCTGACCAAATCCATTTCATTGCTTTGCTTTGTTTGTTCGACCACTTTCTTGTTTGTTTTTGCTGCCTGTGCTGAGATAGTTCTGGAAACTTCGTTCCAAACAGACAGATGCTTCAACAGAAAAAAACAACTACCTACTTTGGCTCACCAGCTCACGTGAGCGCAAAACGCTCCGGTGAGCGTGAGCGAGCACGAGCTACCTGATAAAAACTCACGCTCCCGCTGGAGCGAGCAAGCTTTCCGTGAGCGCTCGCTCATTCGCAACCCTGGCTTCTTCACCTCCTTTCCCCTTATAACTGCCAGCGCCCTGTCTGGATCTATCCTCCATGTGACAAAAGGTTTGAAAAAACTGTTGTCGCGATCTTCAATTCTGTCTCTCCTCTTTCTGTCCTAGGTTAGCTTAATATTTCTCGCCGCAAATTGCCAATATAAGCAAATAATTACAATTGACTTCCGGTGATCAAAACAATATTGTAAAGCAAAAAATAAGTTGGTTAAAAGAAAAAACAATAAACTCATCTATCGGTATTTGTTCGAAAGTAGGAACTATCGGTACAGAGTGCTCTCTAGCAGCAACATTTCGGTAGATAATATCTGAAAAAAGAAATCCATCAGTAGAATCGAAGTGCGCCACTAAGAGTATATAGCGAGTTTGGTTGAGCTAGCTTTTTAGGGGTCGTCCCATAGATGACGAAACACGAAAAGAAATTATCGTGTGTCAACTATGTGGGACATTCTCCGACACCTTCTGTGTCGGTTAATGGAAGACCCCTAAAAGCTAGTTCAACCAAATATTACACTTAGAATGAATGGCCCTTAGCTTCTTCACCTCCTTTCCCCTTATAACTGCCAGCGCCCTGTCTGGATCTATCCTCCATGTGACAAAAGGTTTGAAAAAACTGTTGTCGCGATCTTCAATTCTGTCTCTCCTCTTTCTGTCCTAGGTTAGCTTAATATTTCTCGCCGCAAATTGCCAATATAAGCAAATAATTTAAATTTGAGTTTACAGATTCACAAAATTCCTAGTGATTTAAATATTTTTTATTTATTTCTCTATATTTTTAAAGGACTGGTTATTACATTAATGAAAATTAGTTTTTAAAACAAATGGAAAAAATAGATTAAACTATTCAGACTTTAGTCCCGGTTTTCCCCAGTTGGCCAAAGCAAAATAATTTACAGAAAATTTATTAAATCCACTTGAAAGGTGATAAAAAAAATAATTTCTAAGATTTTCAAAATTTTAATGAAAAAAGAAGTCAAATCAACTTAAAACAATCTTAAACGTATTTTTCTGCATTTATTATCATTTCTAGCATGTTTAGGCTTGATTAAAAGTATTTTGATTTTTTATAAAATTTCAATGTACAGCACCGCAAAAACTTTTTTTTGCTAAAAAAATAAATTTTCGTCAATACTTAGATATTGTGGAAACTAATGATTACAAAACACCTGGGCAGGTGTATAAAGCATTTTTGAACACTTTGTTCATTCAAATGTTTATACCATGGCTCGTAAATTCAATGTTTAAACTTTGTTATTTTTTTGCCCCCCTTCGACTTTGGTCAGATTCAAGGGACATAAACTTCAAAAAATATTTAAAAATAAACTTTTTTGAATATCGGCCTTCGTCAGGCACACGAAACCAGTTTAACGAGTGTTCACCAAAATTATGAGCCGATTTGGTCAAAGCAGTGTTGAGATATCGTAGCTCCCATTTTTTAAACTGCCAACTTCAAATTGTTTTGTCTCGGCAATGGTACAACCAAAAGTTTTTATTTTTTTTGTTGATGGATGAAAATATATATTTAAATGTCTGGAAAATAGATTTAAAAAAGTTTAAATGTCTGACCTCTGACATTTATGCCAATTAACATTTATGTAACCCCTTAAGCTATTTATAAGCTGTCGTCTATGTTTAGATAGAAGTGTTGATTATCAACAATTAATATAATTGAACTGTTTGTTTGATTTTAAGCTTGAAAACATAACGAATATAATGAAAATATAGAATTTATGACTGTTTAAAAAAATCCCGGGATCCCGGGAATTCCCGGGATTTCAAAAATATTTTTCCCGTTTCCCGGGAAATTCAAAACCCGGGAAAATTGGACGCCCTAGTTGTATTCGTTGGGAGCACCATGCTAAGAAGGTCTGGTACTCCGGGATCCTCTGGGATGGGACATTGTATTTCCACGAATGCCCTGGACACTATTTGCCGTGGTTATAGCGCCACAACTCGCTCTCTGTAACAGTATTTCTAATTCCAGTCCACGCTCACCAAGTCGTCATCTGCCCACCATTGAAAAAACGGCTAATATCCACTTTTGGCAAAAACGAGACATTAGCACCAGGTTGTAGAGGATGTTCCAACGCATCTTCTGAACCTTCAATTTCACAGAAATAATGTTTAGATTTGGCTGCCGATGCGAAAAACCAAACGGCTAATATGCCACTCTTATGGGAAATTACCTTGACGGAGATTTTGTGACAAACACTAAAACGCGTTTTTCTCGGAATACTTGATTTGGCATAATAGTCGAATTTTCAATTATGGGCAGTCATGGCCTAGTGGTTAACAATTTTGTTTACCAATCCAAAGGACGGGGGATCGAACCCAGCCTCGAGGGACTTTGGTTTTTCGTTCATATTCATCATTTCAGATTTTTATATCCTTAACTTTTTCGTTGGGAGCAGATGGGATTTGGAAAATCTGAACAACAAATTATTTAAAAATAGTTAATGAAAGCAAAGTTGGATTTGCAATCGAAAAATGCTTTACATTTTTTTTAAAATAAGATGTACCTTTTCATACAAAGAGTTCGAAGCGATGAAATGGTTTTTCTTAGTTTCACCTGGGTAATTCTCCACCAACTCACACGAAATCGGAAAAAGTTGCCCCGATCCCTCTTCGATTTTCGTGAAACTTTGCTTTAAGGGGTATTTTTGGTCCCTGATCACGAATCCGCGGTCCATTTTTCGGTATCTCGTGACGGTGGGGCGGTACGATCCTTTTAATTTTTCTGGTTTTTTACTAAGACACGTTTTTTGTGATTTGTAGCTCGCAACCGTGAACAAATAGAAATTTGGTGTCAAAGGGACTTTTGTGTAAAATTAGACGCCCGATTTGATGGCGGAAAAACGTATGTTTCATCAAAAAAAGTTAAAAAATTGTTTTATTTATGATCGCTGCCATTTCCCGTTACTCAATTGTCAAAAATCGTGAGATATGTCATTTTATGGGAAATGTAATGTACTTTTTGAATCTGAAATAACCCAGAAGGGTCATTTTTTCATTTAGAACAAAACATTTCATTTTAAAATTACGTTTTTTTCTAACTTTGCAGGGTTACATTTTAGAGTGTAACAATGTTCTACAAAGTTGTAGAGCAGACAAAAACAAAAATTTTGATATATTGTTTTTGGTCTTCTAAATCATAAAAAAATAACAAAAAATGAAAATTACGGTTTCAGTTATCCCACATATTCGGAACACCCACAAATTCGGAACACTTATGTGATAATTTGTCAATAGCATGCCAAATGCATCTTACTGTCGACCCTACTATCTTCAGGGCCTTTATTTGGCCATTCTCTTGACATTTTACTAGTAAAAGTAGTACTTATTGATCAAAAAACTTCATTTCATAACTATTTTATCCAGAGCAGCAAATCACTGCCTCCAAATTGCATGTTTCATAATTTTGGGATGTTATTGTGTCTCCCACAATTGTGGAACACCTGAATTTAACTGATATTTTCACAAAAAGAGTTATCAGACCATTCATAAACCACATCTAAGCGTGAATTTCGTTGGTTTCAGTGCGTGCAGTCATTATTTTGTAAAAAAATATGTACTCATGGAGAGAACCAAAGTTTGTTTACATCCGTAAGAAAAAAGTGTTCCGAATTTGTGGATTTCAGGAGTCAAAGTTTTTCTTCAAAACCTTGATTTAAAAGTTTATTGTGGTTTGGTTGAGCGTTTTAGCAGAATGCATTACTGTCGTCTCTTTGTATTCACATAAAAGTTTAAGTTTACAGTTGTTCGGTTCAGCATTCGAAAGATCACAAGAAAAGCTTTCAAATGATGGTAAAAGCGAATCATTAAGTTCAATTATCGATTTGCTATGATTTTTTGAACATTGGCCGATCTGTAAACTGTTCCGAATATGAGGGATGATTGGAATTCTCCACTAACTCACATGAAATCGAAACAAGTTTCCCGGATCATTCTTTGAATTTTGTGAAATTTTGTTTTAAGGGGTTTGTTTTGTCCCTGATCTTGAATAACGGTGGGGATGTACCACCCGATAAAATTTCAGCATTCATAAGAAGACATGTTTTTTTTCTGAAAATTTAATCTTGAATGAGAAATTTGCAAATTTGGTGTCAAAGTGACTTTTATGTAAAATGCTTCTATTTTTCGTAACTAAATTAAAAAAAAATCGTGGGACACGTCGATTTATGGAAAATGTATTGTAATGTTTGAATCTGCAATAACCCAGTAGGGTTTTGTTTTTAAATCTAGAACAAAATTTTTGTTTTATGATTCCGTATTTTTCGAACTTTGCAACCACACGATCGGGCTGCTAATTAATCACTAACCTTAGATCATATATCTTTTTTGTGGCATTTTTTCATTGATTTGTCATTTGATGATGCATTGGATTCATTACGTTGTAGTAATAAGTATCAAAATATTTTATCTCTGAACAGAAATATAATAAAAGAAGAACACACATTTGTGAAATTCAAGCTTGTATGTATCTTTGCCGATGACGTAAAACAAAATTCTCGAAAACATTGTTCTGAAAGTTTTGCACAGAAAGAAAAACAAACATCTCCAAACCAAGGACATCTTGACAAATGATTCAGTCGAACGACCATCGAACCAGACATGTCGCAGCGTGTAATGTTTTTC
This sequence comes from Culex quinquefasciatus, assembly GCF_015732765.1. Lineage (NCBI taxonomy): Eukaryota > Metazoa > Arthropoda > Insecta > Diptera > Culicidae > Culex > Culex quinquefasciatus. Next base: position 125,881,593 of record NC_051862.1, read on the forward strand.
TGATTTTCAGCTTTCTAGTTTTCCGCCCGCCGTTGTCATTCTTCCGGTTGGTCATTTTTCCTCAGTCCAATCTCTATGTGTGTCGTGTCCTGTTCTCCATCCTGGCGAGCAATGTTTACAATCGGATGTGGGGAAGAAATCTGTAATAGATGTTCCTTTTATGGGGGGGAAACTCCCCAATATGTTTGCCAACATCAAAGGTCGCACTTCTGGGCGGGGGTCGGGCAGATATGAGCACGACGAGGAGTTCGGGGAAAAGCGATCATTTATCATCCTCTGTTGGCAGTACATTTCTCCGGGTTTTGCCGTGTGGAGGCGCTTCGATTTCAGTTTTCGCCTGCATTTATGCTTTATTTAATTTCGAGTACTGGAAACTGATACCGAGAGTTCTCATAATTTTCTTGGGACGACCTGGGAGAACACGTGGGTGGGTGAAGCATGTGAAGTGCATACATGCAATCATAACTAATGGAAAAGAAGATTGTTCGGGACGGGTGGTGGAGTCATTCTCGAAAGAGGGAGGTGTGGGAGCATATATCATGCCGGCAAAAGTTCGTTAAAATATTCCATGAATATCAACGTTCTTGTTCCATTCTTCAGCGCTTGGAGCCGCTCTGTACGTGCCCTTTTTCCCCTGTTGGATGGCGCTGCCGGGTATCGAAGCGACATGTTCGATTTGATTCGTTGTGAAATCCTCCATCGCGTATCAAAACCGAACTCTTCCACGAATTGTAACTGGATTCCAATTTTAGAGAAGACACACTTACTCACAGTCTGACTCTGCACTCTTTGCTGACTTTTCTCCGTTCGACAGTCGTCGTCGTCGTATCAGTTCAAACTTGCAAACTGCTGCTCCAGTGAGAGGTTGATTAATTCAATCAACATAAATCATTCCCCAGGAAGGATGCACTATCACAATGTATGCATGTAGTGTGTCAACTTAGAGCAGAAAGCATCAATCTGCTTTCCCCAGGAGTGATTGGTCCTTTCTTTCCTGTCGTATGTAGCAAGTTCTTTTGAAGAAAGTGCAGAGCAGATTGTGTTTGTTCATGAAATTTTCAAATGTCTTTTACTGTGAATATAGGAGCTGTGATTAATACGAGCAACAGACTTCCGAATGAGGACATATGGTCACAGAAGGAGTGTCACATTCAGCAGAATGACTGATGATTGTGCCACTCACTATTTCATAGTGTCCTCTGTTGGTTAGCTTTAGTTTTGTTTCACAAATTTCTAAAAGAAAACTATCTATTTACTGATTTGCGAGAAGTAACATACATACATTTCTGGGAGTTTTTTTTTGCATTCTTCGATTGAAAAAATGTTGGTTTTGAAATTCTTTCGAACATGACCAGTTTGTTCAGAATAAGTTGTTTTAAAAATAAAATTCTATGAGTTATTGTATTCTTTTAAACTGAACTGTTCTAATGCAAACTCTAAACCTCAATTTGATAATTATCAATCTTTTGTGCTGGAATTGAATTGCATGATTTTGCTTAAAGTTGAATCACATTTCTATCCATACGAGCCGAGCGATCTCTCCACATCGTTTTGTTTCAATATTTTAATGAGTCAAAAATCTCCAACCCCACTCAATTTTCGCTGACACATTTATGACACACCCCATTTTCCCAAGTAATATTTGTTTACACGCACTAATGCCACTTTCGCCGCTTCTGTCTTCCTTCCCGTGCAATACGTTATCTTCTTGGCCGCTCGATCGGTTTGGGTTCGGGTCCGGAAGAATCTTCCAGTTTGTTACCACATAATTCAACCACTCTGAATGGGCAGCATGAATCAAAGTGTGGCACGTCGACTGGACTGTTTCCCAATGTACGCTAACCCCGAGTTTTCGAGTTGGGACTTTTTTCCGTTCCGTAGACCGGGAAGGTACTTGAGCTCTTGAAGATGTCCATAAGTGGATTTTCGGTAGGACTGGCGGACCTCCCGAAGCGAGCTGGAGAAGGAGAGAGTCCCGAATGTTAACCCATTTGTAGAGATATCATCACGTCACATTGCTCTAGTGCTGAAAAGGGGGAATAGCCAGTGGCGTTGAATTTTATGAACTGACGAAGTGTTTTGATATACGTTTTTCATTAGTTTGTTTTTATTTCCTCAAAAAAATATTATTTTTTTTTAAATGTAAATATGTTGTCTTTTAAATTGTTTTTGATTTTTCGAATGAAATTCTATCGAAATCGGCAAACTTTGCCTTACACATTAACACATTCAGAAGACAATAAAACAATATTTTTCATCAAAAAATTGTTTTGAAATCTCTGCCATTTCCTCTTAATCATCTGTCAAAAATCGTTAGACATGTAATTTTACGGAAAATTTCATGTACTTTTTGAATCTGCAAAACCAGAGAGGTCATTATGTAAATAAGAACAAAAAAAAAAAAAAAAACAATTTAAAATTACGCGATTACTGTAACTCTTTGTTGCAGGGTTACTTTTCAGAGAGTATGAATGTTCTACAAAGTTGTAGAGTAGACGATTAAAAAAATATATTTAAACATAAAAAAATTTCCATGTATTCTGTACGCGTTATCTAAAAAAAAGCAAGGTAATCCACTTTAACGACTCCCTCGTCTTTTGTGGTCTCTGTTGTAAGGTTGCAAGTTTCTGCTCATTTCTAGGCGTCCGAAGGTTATGTGTGGTGAGTCACCCAAAACCTCTTTTACGCAAATGGACCGACGTTTTACTTACCCATCCGATAGAAGGCCAGGAGGATAAGACGGGACTCGAACCCGCGCTTCTTAGCAACTTAGGGATCGGCGGCCGAAGCCGCTAACCACCGCGCAACGAGGCTCTCCAGCGTTATCTAAATTATACTAAATCTAATCTAATCTAATCTAATCGAACACAAGCGCAGCCAGTCCGAAGAAAGCATCCTGGAAGAACTTGTGGTTAGATTACGCCCCAAGTTCTTTCTTGTCAATATCAATAATTACAGTACATCCGAGTTACCCCGAAAATGCAAAGCAAAAATTAAAGCGGTCAGGCCTACTGCGTTGCATTAATCGCAGAGACAGATTCTGTGAACGGATCACATTTCACAGAATCAACAGGGGAGGAAGGATGCGTGGACATACCGTACCAAACGCTCCGAATTTGTTGGGTGTGGTGGGTTAGTGTGAATTGGGATTGAGGAATGGGAAAGTGAGGAAGGGGTAGGAGGGTTATTAAATTTATAATATTATAATAAAGGAGAATATAGTCAAATTAGAAATATTGATGGAAAGCTCTCTTTTTTATGGAAAGCTCTCACCAAGGAACAGCAAATCTTCAAAAGACACAGCCAGGTGGTGTCCCGATCGTCAGCCCCAGGTTCTTGACAAGAAACAGGCCGATCGGATGAAGTGGAAGTAAAAAAAACGTGATGATTTTGATAATTTTTGACCAGTTTTTCGAATTTTTCCTCCTGAAATTCAACTGTGTACTCTGGAAAGTATTTTTTTAAAGTTCAGTAAATTTTTAAATTTTGATAATTTTTGACCAGTTTTTCGAAGTTTTCACTCCTGAAACTCAACTGTGTACACTTGAAAGTTTTTTTTTTTAAAGTTCAGTAAATTTTGACTAAGAATGACCATTGGAAGTTTTTGTGGCTCGTTTATTGTGGAAATGAGATGATTTTTTCTTTTAAAAAATATTGTTTTGATGAACTGCAGTAGCGGGAGACGGGGTTTTATGTACCCTTGGGGCAAAATGTATCAACTGTATTTCTCCAAGTTAATTTTGAATGTTTGGCCCTTTTTAAATGTTAGTCTTGATTCAAACATTTTTAGAAAATTTCACGAATGTTTCATATTTTAACATTGAAAATCGGACCATTAGTTGCTGAGATATCGACATTAGAAAATGGAGGATTGTTTGGGTGCCCCTGAAACTCCCCTGAACCTCGATAAACCTAACTTAAAACCCGAAAGGACCTCCGCAAAAGGTTGTTACTGCCTATTAATAAAACCCATAACATCTAGTTCAAGGCTTTACAACTGAATCCTAACAACCTCCTGAAAACCTTGATAATTTTTTTTAAAACCTCGTTAGGAGTAAGGGAAAAATGACATTTCATACGTCTTATGACAAACAAATTTTATTCTGGCAAAAAATAAGTCTTCGTCTTGCCAAATGATATAATAGAGATGGTTGTTAAAAATTGCGATGATGACATGATAGATATTTGAGGAAATTAAATTAATTTCAAAGCTCAAATTCAGCTGCGGTTAAAATTTTATCGATAAATGTAGGGGAGATAGAGCCAAAAAAATCAACTCGCTTCATCAAAAATATTTTATCTGCAATCACAGATTTTAATGACATTTTTTTTATCCGCATTTTTTTCACAAAAAAATGTTTAAATTATTTTTGAACTTCTATGCTAACGATGTCAGAAATTAATCAGAATTGTGTTTTTTCATTGAATTTAATTCAAATTTCTGCTTTTTCATTTTTTTCTGCCAAAATGGCGGTCTATTTGCTATTTGGTGGCGTTAAATGCTCTTTTAAGAGCTTTTTGTTTTAAGTGAGCTTTCTGCATACCTAATAAAGCCAGTCGGCTTTGATTTCCCCAGGTTTTATGTCCGATGCATAAAACCTTGTTAGAACCTATTAATTAGCTCTTGCTTATTGGTTGCGGTGAATGCCCAAATAAAACTATTAAGCATTGTTGGAATTCGAGCGAGAAGAAGGAAAGCATTTGTCGCTCGCGAGCGGAGGAGCGAACTTGTAGTACCTTTCTCTTCTCGCTCGCGCTCGCATTTTCGTTCGCGTTCTCGCTCCCGCCGCGAGCTAGCAATTTGTTTATCAGGCTTATTAATGAGAACTAGGCGTAAAACCTCAAAACTAGGTGGTGGTTAGTTGGTTTTAAAAATGTTATTAATCATGGACACTAGCGTGGTTCACGTTTCTATGAAAAAGACAAAAGTTGTTATTTTGTCTTGCATCAACCGGAATTTCGTTTTTTTATGTCCCCAGAAGCACTCCTGAAAATTTGAGCCCATTTGGTAAGGTCTAGGAGCTCCAGTTTTAATTTGAAATTTATATGGGATTTTGATTTATTTTCCATGGGAAACTATCTTTTGTTACATTGTATTAGGATTTTTTTTTTTTTTTATAAATCGATGAAATGACTTGATTCTAATAGTAGGAGATAGGTTTTGAACTGGGGAACAACTTTGTAGAACATACCAACATGCTAGGAAGTGACCCTTTAAAGATACAGATACTTTTAGATGGTGGCCCACACAGTAAAGCCCCTTCAAAAGCCACATTAAATTAAAATTTGCAAAAAAAAAAAAAACTATTCAAATTGAATAAAATCTATTTTTTAAAGCTACTACATAATCAACGCCACTGCCTCTCCCCCAAGTCAACCATTCGTGGTGCAGTGTTACGCTGAAAAGAGTCCCCTTGTGGGACACGCGCGTTCTGCACCCATATTAGAGGGGAACCCTTTTGGCCTGATTTGATACGGTGACCGCGCGCCGCATCGCATGGCAGCCGTTCGATCCGTATGTGACGATTGAGAAGTTTTTAAGATTACGTCAGCTCTCGTCGCGGGCCAACAAGTGTGTGAGTGTCGACCATGGAGTTCCTCCAAAACGTCCCAAGCATCTTGAGAAACAAATCCCCTCAGCTTTTGGATTTCAAGTGATGGCCGCGAGTACAAAACGGCCGGAAAGCCTGTTGATAAACGAATAAATCAAAATTATTGAAGAAATTACTTTCGTCGCGAGAGCTCTCGCTGAGTGGGGTGGAAGGGGCAATGTGGTTCTTGGAAAATTGAGCTTGATTTATTTGGTGAAAAGCATGTCCCCCGTGGGGCTTTAATCGCTGCTTCTGCGGCTGGTCCAGAAATTGAATGTTTGACAGTATTTGAGTACATCATGATTTATTTTGGGTGGATCACTTTGAAAAGCTGTTGAGAAATGTTGTCTTCTTTAAAGTGGTTACGTTTTTGGCACTTAGCATGGGATTTATGATATTCTTAGAGTAAGAATTTTGCTGGATATTTAAATAATGTAGGATTGAATTTAAAAATTACAGGTTACTACATTTAGTATTGTTCAAAAAGTCTCACAAAAAATGGGTATCTTTCAATTGAACTGTCTTAACAATAAGTCTAATAAATTATTTATTATTTATGATAAGCCTTGTCAACGTAGCTTTCTACCAACTCTTACGAGAATCTTGATTCCAAAAGCTCGTCATCAATTAAATTCCAGTTCGTGAAATCTCTCTTCCATTTTCAACAATATCGAGGCCGTTTCCTTCAACCGGAAACGGCTTTTAACGACTTTGCTCTATCGAGCGCCGTGTTGTCACGTCCACGGCACCCGCCCAGTTACCTCCACCCACTTATCACGGGCTCTTATACTTTCTTTTCGAGACGGGAAAATCGAAAATTCTATATTCGATGAACATGTTTGGGACGGTAGAACGACGAATCGTCCGCGTGGAGTCCATGTGAGTCTGCTGAGGGAGATCCCTAAAACGGCACGAAACTTTCGCAATTTCATCAAATTCTATTTTCCCCATAAGACGTGCACACAAACAGATGTAGACACATACAGCGAGACGCAGATGCCGAGCTTTCAGGTTTTTGCACGATTTCTCAAATTTTCCAAATGCTAGTGCAAGTGTTAGTCTTTCACTCACAGTCAAACCTATCAAGAATGGCTTTTTTAAGAGTGACATGAGCAATTTTGGGTTTTACAAAAGTTGTTTGAAATTTGTCCTTACTTCCAACTTACTTCTCAACATACATAAATATTTTCAAAATTAACAGCTGAGCCAAAACCAAGCAGATGACCCTTGAAAATAAACTGCTCTCAGAAAACCTCTTCATTTTCTTTGACTCAAAGTCTTTTGGAACGGGCCAGGAAGATTGTCCTTATCAAAAAACTGACAACGATCAGCAGCAATGGCAACAACAGCGGCAGTGAAAGTGCATGTCGAAATATTGTGACACCGGGGATGTGTCTAGCCAGAAATGCCACAAAAGTGTCACTGAGAAATGACTGCAGCACGTGCTTTGGTCGGTCCCTGTTGGCTAGGGTTGGAATCGATCGTTTTGAAAATGGCTCATAATATTTTATGGGTCTCCATTTAAAAGATTTTTTTTTATTTCTATCACGAAAGTATTTTGAGGTAAAAGTTCAACAAAAATTACGTTTAAGCATAATCTTTTTTGAAACATGACTTTTGAAATGCTCAATTTACCGGAATATTTGCTCAAAGGTTCACAAAACCTTGGTTGAAAGATAACCAACACCCTCTAGTTTTAGACGTAGCTTGGTCAAGTTGGATAACCGTTGTAAATCGAGGCTTGGTTTTAATGAAGCAATGCTGGATCGAGTTCCTAAACAGAAAAAAGATGGATTTTGGTAGGTTTAAAATTTGGTTTGTTAAGGGGTAAGATACATGTAGAAAATCACAAAATTTCATATTACAGAGAATTTATTAAATCCACTAAATAGATGATTTTCAATCACTCCTGACAGTTTCATGAAGGTATTACATCATTAAACAGAGTTAGATACGATTTTAGGCTCAACATTTTGCCGTGCGCAAAGCGAACTGTCAAACTTTCTGAACGTGCCACGATATCTCGAGTTGGGATGGACCAAATTGGCTAAAATTTTTGATGAAGACTCTCAGGACATATCCCGTGTGCATGACGAAGCCCGATTTATAAAATTTGCTGTTTAAAAAAAATACAAAAATCAAAATATACCATTTTTTATATTAAAAACACATTTTTTTTATGATATAAGTTTTTTGAAAATAGGCCTTCGTCATGTACACATGACCGGTTTAACGAGTCATCACCAAAATTTTGAGCCGATTTGGTCAAGGCAGTGTTAAGATATCGTGGCACCCGTTTTTTGAAACTGCTAACTTCAAATAGCTATATCTCGGCAATGATACAACCAAATCTCTTCAAATTTGTTTTGATGATAGATAAAAATGTATATTTTAATGCCCTGAAAACAGATTTTAAATTAAAATAAGTGTGTGCTCGCACCAACCTCTGACTTTTTTTTGTCGATTTACATGTATGTAACCTCTTAAATATTTCCTCTTTTTCAGTAATGTAAGATAAAAATGGTTAAAAATTAGAATTCAATAGAAACTCATTAGAATTTCATCAGTTATTACTCTTTTTTTTACAACGCATCTGTTACCATAGTTAGAAAAGAGCGGGCGTATGGCGCATTTTTCATCTTGTTTTCAATTGAGGGTTGTGTTTTTTACCCCAAATAAAGATAAATTTACGATGTATCGATTTACTTGAACTAAGTAGAACTTATATAAATAAAGTATAATTTTTAGGGTTAAAAATCTATTTATTCCCATTAGGCCAATTGTTGTCGTATTTTGTCAGATGTACTTTTTTCAGTTTTAATCAATACTATATCAGAATAATAAAAGTTATCCAATGTGTTTGAATTTTCTTCATGCAATAATATATAAAATCTTTAGAGCGAAATTTTGCCTGCAAAATTTCTTTTTCGGAGAAATGATGACAAAAAATAAGAAGAAGAAAAATTACAAAAAATCTTTGATGGTTTCAAAGATTTTGTGAACCTGAAGCTTTGTAAAGTTTATTTTGTAAACTTTAAATATTATATCAAAATGGCCAAAAAGTGACTTTTCTAGATAACTTATACAAACTTCATTTTTTTCTTTTTATTTTTGTAAACAAATAAAAAAATAACCCTAAATAAGTGGAAACCCCGAATATGACATTTTTAAGAAAAAAAAAATGAGTATCAAAAAGGCCGGTGCGTACCTTTGCTTCGTGCGTACTTTTGCCTCGTTCTACTCTATTCCATCATATTTTTTGTGTGCATAGGTATGTGATCCTATTGAATACGATTTCTGAGTGCAACAGCAATGCTTCTTCATGTCAACTGTTTCAAACGCACTAGCGTGCCCAGCTCTGGTGGGGCAATAATATGGACGTTTTGCCGTTACCCCCTGACCAAATTTAGAACAAATTTCTGAGGATGGTGGGGCAGTTGCCCCACCCTGTGCATGCTAGTGCTCAAACGTCTCACATATTTTTATTGGTCCTATTGAAAAAAAAATTCTAGATATAATCAAGCTAGAGACGTTTTAAGATTGAGAATTTTCCACCGTCAGTGCGAACTGTTACACCTGCTAGGGGCCATCCATAAACCGCTTGGGCTTCATGCAGGTGAAAAAATGTTCATAATAAGCAATCTTTTAATTTTTTATAGATAATCTCCCATTTTATGTTTGAAAAATATTTTCGATCTTAAAGCGTTTTTCGGATCAATTTGGCATGCTAAAAAAATTCCTAGAAAGTGGAGACATTTTTACTATTCTCTAAATTTCCAAATAGTATCTTTCGCTTTTCGTGCTTACTATTTTTTGACAGCTGGAAAACCCGCCTTACCTTATCTAATCTATATACGATGCTAGGGTGGTCCAAATTCACCCCCGCACGCATCTAACTGAGCTACAGCCCATGTATGATGTTATTTGCACATAAAATTATACAAAACAAAAACCAACGAACAAGTACTGTAGGGACCATCCATAAACCATATGAACACTTTTTTGAAATCATAGAAAAAAATCCTGAAATTTCTATTTTGAGCTATTGGATAGCTAGTGGCAGAAAAAATTGTAATAATTTAATCAAAGAAGTAAAAATCACAATTAATACTGATTCGTAAATCCTAATAAAAATGCCCTAATGAAATAAGATATTGCTTTCTAGCCTTATACAAACCAATTTGATTCACATCAACCGGGCTGCATCGGGCCAATGGATCCCAATAAGGGGCAAATCATCGGCCGATTGGTTAGAGCGAAAAGTCTATTTAAAAGTAATAACAATTAGTTCGTACAGTGTAGAAAACCCATAAATCACCCTAAAAACTAGCTTCCAGTTCTATTCTTTTCTTGTCTACAGCTAAAAAAAAGAGATCCCCGTTGCAGTTCACACCCAATACCGAACGACTTGACCCGAAAGGGTTAATTTTAATTACCTTTATGATTGTATTTGGCTGGTAGCCGTCCCGCAGTGGAACGATTCTATTCAGTAGCTCATCCCCGCGTCCACCCAAAAAGGGGTGTAGTCGATTGGTATTTTGAAAAAGTGCGTGTTAAATATAGAGATTTTTATTGCCCTCTCGGGAGGATGGATGGATGGATGGAACAAACTGGTAGCTGGTTTGGTCAGAGATATCGTCCGAAACCGAACCAGCACCCGGGGCCGTTGTTATGGCAAAGCTCATTTACATAATTTGGGAGGCAGAATTTATGGCTTTACTGTATGCTCTCTGATCCCCCCTCAAACCCCAGACGGGGCACATTTTTGCGCGGGTTTTGCCTGGAGATGAGCGATGAGGATGGTGAGAGTGCAAATTTAGTTGTTTTTGGCTTAATTGACTACTAATGAAATTAATTGATATTGGTTGCCATCTATCATGGTGTTTGAGGATTGGAATCAGCCGTTGAATGTGTGTTTTATAAATGGTTCGTTTGATTTGGCTCGGTTGAGTTGTATTTTTTTTGGGTTTGTGCGATTTTGGTATTGTGACGGACTTTCCAATGTTGTTATATTTTATTTGTCTTGCTGATTTTCTTTTCTAAGATTTAGCTTTAAAGTTTAAGTTCCAGTAAATTTTAAAATGTTTTGATCAATCTTTATTTTTTTTACATGGGATAATACAATTTTGGCATTAAATAATGGATGTCTTATAATACTTAAGAAATATTAGGGATCTTCTTTTGAATGATTTTTTAGATTCATTGGTATTCGTTTGTAACTGGAATATTGTGACTTTTAAAATTGTAGCTTGTTTGTGGGCGAAGAGGGTCAAGTACATATTTCATCAAATATTGCATTTCTCGACAAGAAGCGCATCTGGCTTCAAAAAAAGTTGAAAAATCAATGAAATTTTCGTGACATACTCCAGAGAGTCAAAACCAGTAGAACTGGAACATCAAAAATATAAATTTATGAACACACCCCAAATTTTCATCTCGATTTCAACGACCGAGATAAACAAAACTGTGTCGGTTTGGGTAATACCATGCACTCTTTGCCCTATTCTAGGTTGTGTGTATGTGTACATAGAGTGTTGTTTGTCACGTTCCTCAATTTTTCTAATTTCTTGTTTTGCAGACGGTATCTGCCAACAAAAATCTGTGCTAGGCCGCAGACAAACCTGCGTGTTGTTGATTTTGTTTGTGATAAGCGAATCTGGCGGAGGTGAGAAGGTGTATGCAAACAAAAGATAGGGACACCACGCACAAACATAAACAATCTGCTTTGTGGGCGGAGATTTTCAGATTCGGATATAACAAAATTTAATTTGGGTTCTTTGATTTAATAATGAAATAATATTTTGAAAAAAAGCTATTATAGGGTACGTTATTCATTAGTGGACCCCTTTCAGTGGATCCTGAAGGATTTTTGATGAAAAATTCAATAAAATCACAATTAAAAGCGTGTTTTTGTCTAATCTTTTATTTGGCATGTTCAGCACCATTTCAGCCAAAATAAGTGTTTTGAGTTCGACATCTGAAATCAGAAATGGCCACTAGCATTTTCACAACAAAACAGCATTTCCATTTTATCACTGAATTAACTATCCAATCTTTTTTTCACTTATTATTTAACTTCTTTTAGTTGAAATAATGTAAGCTTAAATAACTTCACTAAAATAAAACGAAGAACTGCTCATTTTCGAGCAAAATTAAAGGGGTTCAATATACTGTTTCATGTTAAAAGTGCCAAAGTTGCTGAAACTGTAAGAATTTATAATTGATCAAAACTTTAGTTGATTGTTATTAACTGAAGCATCATAATTGAAGTTTGAAACTATATTTTATAATAATAAATCAATAACAAAACCTTTTTTTTGAAAATAAGCATGCGTGGTTTTATCAGCAACTATGAATAAATCCATTGTTTTGTTTTGGTCAACTATTTAAGTAATTAATAATTTTATCATTTTTATGTTTACAGTGGTTTTTGACACGTTTTATTCGATATTTTATGGAAATATATGAGTTTAAAAGTCTGTTATGTTTTTATGTTGAATTAAGCCGTATCTGTTTACAAAATTTATTTGTTTACAGTGAAAAGTTAGAGAGTGCCCACATTTAATCTTTATATCTATTATAAGACCCACACCCCATCGGTTAAATTTGATATAGGGGGAGAGGGGGTAATATGCACCCCCGGGACAAAATGCACCCCCTGCTTTTCTCGGTATTTGAAAGAATTTTCCGGGTGAAAAATCATAGAAATTGGAGGCTTAACACTGCTAAACCATGCTGGAAAAATTTGAGCATCGTGGTATAAAAACAGCTTAAGTTTTTTGCATGTTTCATCTAATTTTAATTGAACTTTCATTTTGATTTTTGGACAATATAATAAGCATTTATTGTTATTGTATGTGTTGAGGTATATAGTTTTTGCCATAATCTTCATTATTGTGTAGATAGATGAGTCCAAAAACATCAAAAAATGCATTTTTAATAAAATTTTCTGCAAAAAGCGTGGTCGGGGCAAAATGCACCGCTGTGAAGCTCCTTTGTAAAAACAGCGGTGTCATCTAGTGGTGACTAGTGAAAACTGCTTTTAGCCGGTGCATTTTGCCCCATGTTGTGGTGCATTTTGCCCCGTTGTTGTAGTGCATTTGGCCCCAATGTTGCGGTGCATATTGCCCCGCATTGTTGTTTGAAATGAATCAAAAATATTTTTAGAAATCTGTTATTTTTAAACAATTTTGAGGTTTTTAAAGACTTTTTTCACTTGGATGATGTTGAATAATAGTTATTTATGAACATCTAACGAAATTCTTTCAAAGAAATGCTGTTATGGTTGAGAAATCACAGTTTTCCCTTAGGGGGTGCATATTACCCCCTGTCCCCCTAAAAACAACATTTTTCCTATAGTGGACCCGGGTCCACAATCGGATTATGGACCGGGGTCCAATATAAAAAAGGGGGTCCATAACTGGCAAAAGCCCTTTTTCAAATGGCTATTTTTCTGCACAAAAGCAAACAATTGATGATACAAATAGTCAGAATTGTTCAAAAGACTTCAGATTTCATTGTGTTGTACAAAGGGTTATGAAATAGTGCTTAAAACATTGAAAATTTGTGAAAAATGCTCGACGACCTACTAGGAGGTCCACCAATGGTTAAAATACCCTAAAAGTTTGCTTTTGGTCAAACATTTCTTTACTAGCTTCAAGAAAGAAACTAACTTAATCCACCTATGTGGTTGGTGCCTTCCTCACTCTTTACCAACAATTGGTGATTCGATGGGTTTGGACAAAAATTTCATCTAGTTTTTCTTAAGAATAATAAAGTACACACACATCACTTAGGTGGTCAGAACTCGAGACAGTGTTGCCAGATCTTTAATGTTTTGCACTCGTTGGAAAGGATTTTCGATTACCTAACCAACGGTGGGTTGGATGATGGATCCGGATATAGTTTTAATACATTTAAGTGAGATCCAGCCTCAAAAAAGTACATAAATATCACTTAAGTGGTCATAACTTGAGACAGGGTTACCAGATCTTCAATGTTTTGAATTCGTTGGAATGGTTTTTTGATTACCTAACCAACGATATATAACATGATGGTATTTGAGACGATTTCCGGTCACTTATCTAACATCCGGATAAATACAAAAACACCTTTTTATACATTTCTTTTAAACTACTTTTCTAAACTTTCAAAAACTCAAAAACTGAGATAACTTAGTGACATTATTGGTTACATACACACTAGGGTGGGTACGTTTTTCAAAAAGTTCTCCGATCAAGCAATCCTGATATTATTTAGTTGAATGCAGAATCTTTGCATAGCAAATTTGTGTTTAATTGCTAATATTTCAACCACGTAGTAGCTACCTGACATATGGCGTCGCGGTGTGCATCGAACTTTCATAGCATGCTAAGGAAAATTTGATGCTTTTTCAGGGAAACTCGTTGATTCCGGAGACATCGGATTGTTTGCCGATGCGCCAGGTCTAGGGACAACGAATCCATGTGCACTCTTCGGGAAAAATGTTCCAGACCATTTCCCTTAGGCCTGACCATACCAGAAGTTGGCGCGTGATTTTCCCAGACCTGTAGGAGCGTTTGAACAAAAAGTTCGAATTTCCCATAGTAATTTCCACACGCAAAACAACCAATGTGAATTCTTTGAGCATTGGTATCGAAACTCTGAGCATCGAATGGTCATAAACGATCATGCACATTCGATGCTCAAAGCGCTTTGACCATCCGATGTTCATCCGGCTTTGAATTGAATTTGACAGTTCGTTTGATTGTGTGCGTGTCGCCACGCGCGGCTTTTTGATGTTTTCTCTATTCAACACTGGTGGCGCCACTGTATATGGCCGCTGCTGAGCAGTACCGCTTTTCGCCACTAGATGGCTCTGTTCAATGTTTTTGTCGCTAGATGGCTCTGTTGAATAAGTATTTTACAAAAAAAATAATTGTTTGAAAGAATATTAATCAAAACAGATGTTTTTACTGCTTAAACTTCAAAATTAAACTAAAACAAACTGTTTTCATTGAAAACATTTCATTTATTTAGTTTAATTTTCATGTTAAAGCAATAAAAACATCTGTTTTGATTAATATTCCCTACAAAAGTAAATAATCATTAAGACGATAAATTTCGTTTAATTCAGTTTTAGCAACAAAGTTTAACAATAAATCATCGTTACTCGAATCTCCAGAAAGGAAGGGAGATTCTTCCGGCACGGGCATCAACAGGTCCGTGTAGGTTTCCATCATTTCTACCGTCGTCGCCACGGAACTGCTGGCCGTACTCGGGCCGCTGAGGATTGATTCGTCCGGTACCAGGGCCAACGACTCGACCAATGTGTCAAATTTCCTTTTAGGAACCACGAACAACAATTAGCACAGAATTACCGGCGGAAACTTTCCCAGACGCTGGCCGAAAAAAAACTTGCAAAGCGAGCACAGCCTACCGCGACAAAAAACAAAACGTCAAACTGGCCACAGAAAAGAACGGGCTATTTTAAAGAGGATGAAGAAGAAATTCTTCGGTTGACAGTACGGTATGCGCAAATATCACGCATACTAGAGCATGAACAAAATCGTATGATTCAGAATGCGGTGGTGTTGGTGATTTTTGAAATGCTTTGAACATCCGATGGGAATAAATTTGAACATCGGATGGGTAAGGGCGATTGAGCATCCAACGTTCACCGGAATTTCTTTGCGTGCATGTAAACTTTAACCCTGATGCGCGCAGCCAGTTTACAACCAAATGAGCTGATATTTGGCAGGAAAGTCCCTATAGGCATGCCCTACAAGGGGAGCCATACTAAAACTTGATTGGAGAACTTTTTGAAAAACGTACCCACCCTAATAAAATAAATTACATTTGTTCAATTTTCGATTCTGAGGCGATAGGTATACATTAGGGTGCTCAGAATATGGGACATTTTCTTAAAACCTCGCTCCACAAGCTGAAAATTATTCTTTGAGCTGTTTTAGGACTCTGGGCCAAAATGAGCAAAATCGGTCAACATTTATCCATTGATGCTCGGGGGTTAATTTTGCATGGAAAAAATTCGAAAAAATGTATGGAAAACCCAAGTTTCTTACAGTCTGCATTGTGCACTACTTCGAACCAAATATTCCCAAAAGTGAGATTCTCATTTAAAATTTAATGCTCTACAACTTTGTAGAACGTATAAGTTATAAGCGATCCAAAAAAGTTATCCCAAGTAGCAATTGAAATGCTTTATATTCTTATATGGTTTTAAAAAAGTTTTATTAAATGCAACAATGTTTTACAAAAACTTTTATCAAAGCAAAAAGGTTTTCATCTCGCATAACCTTCAAAATATTTTTAAGGTTTCTTCAAGACTTGATTAGGAATTCTGCTTAGAAGTTTTAATTCAGTTTTTAAGTTACACTTCGAGATTTCCTGAAGAATATATGGCGCAGCTTGAATACCTTGACGAAGTCTGCAATAAATCTTTTGCGTCTTAATAAGGAATTTTACCAAGCTTGTTGGATTTGAACTGTCATTTCAACTTGTTCAGTGTTAGAACGAGAAACACAGTGCAAGGAGACGAATTACATTGATCCAGCTTTTAAGTGCAGCTACAAGTGATCTCTTAATTCAAAGTTTTCAAAAGCGTGCAAAGAATAATAAAAAAAATAAATTAGTGGTTTTGGTTGTGTTTTTTTGTTTGCGAAAAGATTTATTAATTACCGTTTTTTTCAGAATTTATTATTGAGAACTATTTGTGTATTTCAGAAATGGTGCCAGTGCAGTTGTTGCTTAATATTATTCTTATGTAACGTTATGTTATTTTCGCAATTTATAATAACTGAACAAGGCGTTTCACAGATTTTGTTTTGTGTGGCGTTTCTCGCAGACTTTTTGTTGAAAACTTTTAAGGCTTGATCAGAACTGTATAAAGTGCTTATGGTTTGCAATTAGAAATTGATATAACTTTGAATTCTGCAAGTTTTCTTGTATAAAGCCAACAAGCTTTTATTCTGTGTATTGCTACGCGCTGTCAATTGCAATTTGTTGGTGCTGTTTGAGTGAGTTAAGCACACGGAAGTGATAATTGCGCTGTTGAGTCAGATAAACGGCATCCGGAAACCGATCAGAGGTTATGCACGGAATCCGCATGCGGGTGTCTTTGAAAAGATCTCAGACACAAGCCGCTCCAAGGCTGCCAATCATTTCGATACATTCCGATCAGTTCATGCTGAGGAATGGAACCAGCGCCTGGATGGCCACCACCTTCGCCAACACACTCAGGTGAACCCAGAGGTAGAGCAAGTTTAGGAACCTTTGCCCCAGCCGATCCGATGCCTTCAATTCGACAAATTTCATCATCTCCTGCTTCGTCTCCTGAAGACAAGCGACGTCCTTGAAGAAATCCTCCTGACCTTCATCCACTGGATCTACCGGCGTAAACTTGATCCGCCCCATCTGCGTGAAACTATCCATACAGTGACGAGGTGGACGCCACTGGACGGCAACACGACGGTGGATGTAGCTTCGGCGGATGTGTTATTCGAACAAATAAATACCTTTGAAATGCAAACATATGTTTTTTTATTCGGTTATTTCCAAATTCAAGTTGTTCACCACCGATGACGATCTTTTTGCAGCTGAGAAAACACGCATGCGCTGCGTCCTCGCCTTGTGCGATTTGATCTTGATGAAAGCCATGATAAAACATTTTGGATCTGATTATAGCCGTTATAAAACTTTTATAAATCTCGTAAGTCTTGGCAAGTTTTGAGCCACTCTTGTTCAAGAAGGAATGAATTTGAAATAGATTTGAACAAGATCATTTATATTTCATGAACTTCGCCATGTTGCTGAAAGGTGCGAGCAGCCCAAAAGGAACAGCCATATTGAATTTGGGAGCAACAATATGGTAAAACATAGATTTTTTGAAAATAATCTTGACTTTTTTTATTGAATCGAAAGTGCGCATATTAGTTTTTCAAGCTATATTTGAAAATTAATCGATGAAATTATGTCGGCATAACTATCACGGTTCATTATATATTTAAACTCAACACATTTATATTAGTAACAATAATAATTTGACATCAAAAAAATAATATCTGCCATCAGCTTTCTGTGTTTCCATGTAGGAATAATTGCTTTTAATCAAGAAAATTAGCAAACTATTTTGTCTGCCACGCAGGCTTTTCGAGTACGAGAAAACCTTTTTCCAAGCCAATCAGTTTTATTCATGCTTTCAAGAGATCTATAGAGTTTTTATAAAACACACAATAAAACATTTATGTCTCACGATACTCCTCAATAATACTCTGGGCAACCTCCTAAAATAGTCCATTTTGGTTTTAATGTTGATTTAACTCGTTTTTAACTCAGCATGTAGGACTAAATGGCATTTCGGTGAAATTTACTTGAGAACTCTTCAGAATCTCTTGGAAACTATATCAAAACTAAAATTGTTACTTGGGATTTTTGTATTTAAAACATTTTTTTCACCAGCTTTAGGCTCGGGTAGCAATGGGTTACTTATCCAATTTCGCTCAAAATTTGCCCAGATGCCTAAAATAACCCAATTAACCGTTTTCCGCTTGTAAGGGTATTTTTTTCTGGGCACCCTAGTATACATGAAGGTGAGTCTACGAATTTTCTGTGAAAAGTTTATTTTTAGAGCAGGATTACACATGCTGATTTATTTTCGTACAGATTTGTTAAACTGAATAAAATACAGAACATAACATAACTTTGCAAATGATAGTCGGCTTCACCTTACGAAGCTTTTGAAATTAAACACCAATGTTCTCTAGTCCGAGTAACTCGCGAACTTCGGGACAGTTTCCCATTGTTGTGAGTGATGATTTCCTCCCATTTAATTGAGACGTGCACTTTATTCGAGTTGAAGAGAGGTGTACTCATATCGGCGCATGATGTTTTATGTGCCACTTTGCTACAGCAATAATGACACCCATTGTACACGGGATAATGCCAGCTCGATGGCGATTTTCAGTATGGTTCTAGGTAGGTGCGAAGCAAAATGATGATGATGGTGATGATGCCGTTCGGTGGATCGTTCCCAGCCTGTTCAGCTTGCAATTTGCCTGTAATGCGTGCAGATCACGCGCAGCAAATAAATAACACCCGGTGAAGTGCTGACAAGTTCAAAGGGGGTGGGATATTTCGACATGGGGGAGCTACTAATGATTTCAGAATTACTTAAAGGGTTGACAGCGTTCTTTTTAGAAAAAAATTAATTTGAAACAATTATTTAGTTGTGAGATTTTGCTAATTAAATTCATAGCATACTTTTGAAACAACAACTGCATTTAAAGAAAACAATCCAATACAAACATAATGATACCTCCCGCCAAGCCCTGAATAAACTCGTTCAAAGTGTTCATTACCCATTACCACACTTTATCCACTTGCGATAGGCTCCAATCACGCATCCGTTCCATTCATAAAACCGGCAAATCAATCAACACCAATCGGAAGGGTTCACCCATTCATCATCGTCATCATCCTTTGAGCGCTTCGCCGTCGAGTGTTGCAGCTCAAGATAATGAAAACGATGTGCAGCTCCACCGACCAGCTCCCACAACCGGTGTGCATCAAAGGTTTCTCCAGTAATGCAAGCTAAACGGTCCTTAAGGTAGAGTCCCTCCACTATTGTTGACTAAATGCATCACATTGTGGTTGCATTTTGTTCAGCTCATAGAATGTGGATTAAGACTCATGTGAGGTATTTTGATTCAGACTTTAAAATATAAGTGTATACATACTAACAGGATTTCGTTATCGAATAAAATTAAAATTACATATTTACAATAAAACTGACCTTCAAGTCCAAAATTAGTAAATCAATCTAGTTTCATTGCAATTAATTTAAATAATCTTTAATTTTACGTAAATAAGTATTTGCATGTTTTGACTTCAATCATGTCGTCGCCGTCGTGCTAACTTGTCGTACGTGCATTGTGGTCCAAATTGAGTTAAGAACGCCATTTTGTGCAGCTCACAATGCTTCACCTTAGTAGTTTCAATCTTGTCGTGCTATCTTGTCACTCCCAGAAAATTGATGTAAGTGCGACTACTGACCAAAGGGATTTTAGGTCAGAACGCGTTTGACGCAAGTACAAGTTAGACTACCGTAAACATTTATAATTATAACTCGGAACTAGAGCGTCCAATTTCCCGGGGTCACAAATTTCCCAGGAAACGGGAAATTTTCAACCAATTTCCCGGGAAATCCCGGGAATTAATTGTTTTGATCTTGGTTCTGCTGCAACTAAGTTGTTTAGAACAGCGACTGAAAGGCTAAAATAAGTGTGAAGATCAATTAACAGCTTAACTGCATGTAAAAAATCATAAAACTGCAAGAAAATGTTATCTTTTTCTTATTTTATAAGCTCCAATAGTACAATAAATCAAAAAATAATGTCATTTATTTTTTTATCAATTCCGTCGTACCTCTTAGGTTGGCAGGTCAGCACTTTGAAGTTCAACAACTCATTGAAGGCGATTTCAACTGAAATAGAATGATAAATAGCTCAATAAGAAGTGAGCAAGCAAGTTACTATTGAAAGTTTTGCAAAATTAGTTGTTTAAATACAAAAAAAAATAGCAAATTGGATGGAGTTAGGAGCGAGTGCTTAATCTGCGAAACCTACGAGAATTTCCCCTAAAATGAATCCATACTCCACAATCATACAAATTATTTTCTTGCCTCTGTGACCATTAAAAGAGAGCGTGGTTTGATACAACAAGTTAGAAAAAACATGCACAAATTATGTTTTTCATGACAAATAACTTTAAAAAAAAAGTCATAATGGTTTCAGTTCTTGGACAAAATGGCAAAGCAAAAATCAAAGGACAGCAGAGCTGAGCCAGTTCGTTTCGCGGTGCCTGTCCGTCGGGACGCATTTTTTTTTTCGCGTTCCGTTTTCGTCGATCGTCGTCGGTGTGTATTTCGGGTGAGTTCGTGCGTGTGTGTGTGAAGGTGCGGCTAGCTCTGGTTGTCATGATGACAGCAGAGCTGAGCCAGTTCATTTCGAGGTGCCTGTCCGTCGGGACGCATTTTTTTCGAGTTCCGTTTTCGTCCATCGTCGTCGGTGTGTTTTTCTCGTTAGTCATGTATTTGATACACATCACAGTCGGATTTCTTTGTTCTATGATTTGCAATTGTTTCACGGGAAGATTCTTTTAAATTGCGTCAGCAAAATATAAATTATCATTCAATTCGACCATTCGTTTCCCGCGAATCACGGCGACAAATATTGTTTCAACGCGATTGTTCAAGTCCTTCAGATAACATCATAACTCTTCAGTCATTAATTGGTCGCTCATCTTATAATAATTTAAAAGTATAAATAGTCTCAGGGCAACTCTACGTAAATATGTTACGCTGAGTTTAATATTTCACCTTTTAATCACACATAATTTTGATTCTATCTTTCCACAGCTGGCTGTCTAAGATTGAATCATTTATGTTAAACTCAACACCAAATAACCGGGAACGGTCTCATCCGCATCATCCGATTGTTTGCCTTGAGAATACATAATACATCACCCTATTCAACAAAATTCATTGATTATTGGGCCACATCATCATCCTCTATGATGAATCCTGGCCATTACCCTTCCCCACTAACAAAATCCCAAGTAGAAGTAGTTTTCCGGCACACGCGGGGTGTGGATATCGTATAGAACCCACCCTTGGTAGCAGCCTGTGCTAACTAACATTCCCGTCCCATCCCCTCGAGATCTACAAACTGACATGGCGGGCGCCGTTGGTGGCCAACGACTGTTTCCTATTCGCACCGGCTCTAGTTTTGATGATCGTGATGTTTTATCTTTTCAGCGCATTCATGCATGCTGTTGATAAGGGAAACATCATTTGATCGTTGAAGCGTGTGACCAGTTGTGCTGATGGGATATTACGGTCCTGTTCAGCAACGGAGAAGGACAACCATGGGTGGTCTCTCATGCTCATGCTCATGCTCAAAATGGCAAAGCAAAAATCAAACTTCTCTTGTTTGTTTACTTCAAACAACTCAATGTTTTCAAATATTTGGAATTAACATCATATCACAATCAGTCTTATATGTTTTGATATTTAATCTTCTAACACCCATTGTTACACCAGTGCTCAATTTTTCTTTTACTACATATTGTTATTTCTTGTATACCAGGTATTTAACGAATTGAAATAACTCTTCTTGCACAAAACTATTTTAAAAATCTTATGAAACCAAACTCATTAGATCATGGTAAAGAAAAACGTAAAAATTCTCAATTTAATATATTTTTTATGAAAAAACTCCAAATATTCTTGAAAAAGCTTACTAATTTTCCCGTAGCTTCAAAAATTAATATTCTCAGATATCAAAGTGTCTGATAATCTGATTAATTGTATATAAGCTATAAAATAAATTTAATTGAACAAAATCTTCTTCATTTATTTTTTTCTGAGCACCTAAAAAAACGGTTCCAAAAAGTATAGAAAATGTGTACTTTTGGTTAAATTTCGGGAATTCCCGGGAAATTTGTAAATTTTGTAAACGGGAAATATATTTTTTCGGGAAATCCCGGGAATTCCCGGAAATTTTTTCCCGTGACGGGAAATTGGACGCTCTACTCGGGACTCCAGCAAACAACTTCAACCAAACCTCGGGACAATGTTCATAATGGTCAGCCAAACAAAACGTGTTTGTTATTGTTTACATTGCGTGCTTTCGGTTATTCAAGGTCAAACATCAAAACACGTTTTTCTCGGAACGTCAAAAACGCGGGTGCGACAAGATAGCACGACGACGTCGATGTATTGATAAATGGCTTTTCATTTCATTTCTGCTAAACATAAATAAATAATATTTAAAAACAACTCTTTGTCAATAATTTCCCTCTATGTTCCAAACCTTAAACCACGGAATATGCAACTTAGTGGAGATTCTCCATTCCTCCCTCCGTTTAAAATATTTACCAATTTAACATGCGGCCCGCCGACACAGCCTGACAACCTTTTGTGTCATAAAGCACCACCCTCCGCCAGGCGCCAGATTGATGGCTTTTCGCGCTGAATAGCTTCTGACTCAGATGGGATACCCGCTGCTGCTGATCCTAGAACGTGAGTGGAAATCAACAGCTCGTTAACTCCCCTGGGGAACCAGATATCAGGTGAGTGATGTGTGAAAAATCGCGATATGTGGACGCCGCCCCCCGCGATCAGATAAGGTTAACCCGTAACGGAATGAGTCAGGTAACTTATCGGGGTCGACCGCTTGAAAAGTAGAACCATTTATTTAAAAAGGTAACAGCAAAGCAGTGTAAGCTTTCCCATTTTTGCCTCAAGGAGACTCTTAAATGAAAGAAACACGCCTAAAACCCAATTCTGTCAGCATCAATCTACGGGAGATCCAGTTCAAATTCATTAAAAATTACGAGCAGCATACACATTATCAAGCGCAAGTGACACATTTTTGACATCGTAAAAGAAAGAACTTAATCATCTCCATCATCATTATCTGCTGAAAAAGTGAAGAATGACAGCGCACTCTGTACCCTCCGGAGGGCGCTTCGAGATGTATTAGGAAGCGTGCTTTTAACCCTTTAAAGTACAGTGGAGCTTCAATAATGTCGCTGAATTTAGAAATATTCTTTTTGGCTATTCTGTCCTCAAATTTCTTACTTTTCTCGTAGGACGAACAGGCTTACTTTTAACTACCAAATTTGGTCGTCATCGATCAGGGCCGTTCATGGTCACCCGCGACAGACACGGACGACGAAACAAAGAGAAACGCAAAAATAACTTTTTCAAAACTTTTTCCGTAAAATCGCGAAAACACGTGGTGTTTATAAGCAAACCCCTTATGCAGTCATGCAATTTGAACGGAACCCGTTCTCAGAGCTGTTATTTTTCGTGTTGCTTTGTGAACTTGAACGAACGGAGAACCCGTTCAAAAGCATGACTGCCCTTATGTCTATATATCAAATTTTTTGTAATTGTCTGCTCTACAACTTTGTACAACATTATTACACTCTAAAAAATAACCCTGCAAAGTTAGAAAAAACACGAAATTTTAAAATGAAAAATTTTGTTCTAAATGAAAAAATGACCCTCCTGGGTCAATGTAGATTCGAAAAGTATATTAAATTTTCAATTAAATGACATGTTTCAAAAAATTTTACTGTCGAGTAACGGAAAATGGGAGAATTTTCAAAACTTTTTTAGTGTTTTTTTCGATGAAAAATAAGTTTTTTCGGAATTCTGAGTACGCCATCAAATTGGGCGTCTAATTTTACATAAAAGTCCCTTTGACACCAAATTTCTATCTCATCACAGATTCAGGCTGTAAATTATAATTATTGAAAAACACCTCTTTTTTCGCATGTTCAAAAATGGAAGGGATCGTACCGCCCCTCCGTCACGAGCTATCAAAAAACGGACCTCGGATTCGTGATCAGGGACAAAAGTTACCCCTTAGGGCAAAGTTTCACGCAAATCGAAGAGGGGTCGGGGCAACTTTTCCCGATTTCGTGTGAGTTGGTAGAGAATTACCCAAATATAACTTCTTTTATCTGAGCAGTTCTCTAGGATTTCGGTCATTCGATTTTTTTTGTATTTTTTAATCCGACTGAAACTTTTTTGGTGCCTTCGGTATGCCCAAAGAAGCCATTTTGCATCATTAGTTTGTCCATATAATTTTCCATACAAATTCGGCAGCTGTCCATACAAAAATGATGTATGAAAATTCAAAAATCTGTATCTTTTGAAGGAATTTTTGATCGATTTGGTGTCTTCGGCAAAGTTGTAGGTATGGATACGGACTACACTGGAAAAATAATACACGGTAAAAAAATTTGGTGATTTTTTATTTAACTTTTATCACTAAAACTTGATTTACAAAAAACACTATTTTTAATTTTTTTATTTTTTGATATGTTTTAGAAGACATAAAATGCCAACTTTTCAGAAATTTCCAGGTTGTGCAAAAATCACTGACCGAGTTATGAATTTTTAATCAATACTGATTTTTCAAAAATCGAAATTTTGGTCGTAAAATTTTTCAACTTCATTTTTCGATGTAAAATCAAATTTGCAATCAAAAAGTACTTTACTGAAATTTTGATAAAGTGCACCGTTTTCAAGTTATAGCCATATTTAAGTGACTTTTTGAAAATAGTCGCAGTTTTCATTTTTAAATTAGTGCACATGTTTGCCCAGTTTTGAAAAAATATTTTTGAAAAGCTGAGAAAATTCTCTATATTTTGCTTATTTGGACTTTGTTGATACGACCTTTAGTTGCTGAGATATTGCAATGCAAAGGTTTAAAAACAGGAAAATTGATGTTTTCTAAGTTTCACCCAAACAACCCACCATTTTCTATCGTCAATATCTCAGCAACTAATGGTCCGATTTTCAATGTTAATATATGAAACATTTGTGAAATTTTCCGATCTCTTCGAAAAAATATTTTGGAATTTTCAAATCAAGACTAACATTTCACAAAGGCCAAACATTCAATATTACGCCCTTTTAAAATGTTAGTCTTGATTTGAAAATTTTGAAAATATTTTTTTCGAAAAGATCGGAAAATTTCACAATTGTTTCATATATTAACATTGAAAATCGGACCATTAGTTGCTGAGATATTGACGATAGAAAATGGTGGGTTGTTTGGGTGAAACTTAGAAAACATCAATTTTCCTGTTTTTAAACCTTTGCATTGCAATTTCTCAGAAACTTAAGGTCGTATCAACATAGTCCAAATAAGCAAAATATAGAGAATTTTCTCAGCTTTTCAAAACTGGGCAAACATGTGCACTAATTTTAAAAAATGATAAACTGCGACTATTTTCAAAAAAGTCACTTAAATATGGCTATAACTTGAAAACGGTGCACTTTATCAAAATTTTAGTAAAGTACTTTTTGATTGCAAATTTGATTTTACATCGAAAAATGAAGTTGAAAATTTTACGACCAAAATTTCGATTTTTGAAAAATCAGTATTGATTAAAAATTCATAACTCGGTCAGTGATTTTTGCACAACCTGAAATTTCTGAAAAGTTGGCATTTTATGTCTTCTAAAACATATCAAAAAAAAAAATTAAAAATAGTGTTTTTTGTAAATCAAGTTTTAGTGATAAAGTTAAATAAAAAATCACCAAATTTTTTTACCGTGTATTATTTTTCCAGTGTAGTCCGTATCCATACCTACAACTTTGCCGAAGACACCAAATCGATCAAAAATTCCTTCAAAAGATACAGATTTTTGAATTTTCATACATCATTTTTGTATGGACAGCTGCCGAATTTGTATGGAAAATTATATGGACAAACTAATGATGCAAAATGGCTTCTTTGGGCATACCGAAGGCACCAAAAAAGTTTCAGCCGGATTAAAAAATACAAAAATTAAAATTGAAGAAAAAAGACCGATTTCGTAGAGAATTGCTCATCTACCAAAAATAACTCAAAAATAAACGCAAGAGGTTAAAAAACACCTCTCTAAACACCAAATTTATTCACGATTTTTATTTTGTACTTTTGATTTGAATGAAATGTTTTCCATCGATTCCTTTGGTCCAAATACGCCATTTCACATCATTGGTTTCTCCATACAAGACTCGTTTTTTGCGGAGCAAGGTGTCCCTAAAAATCAAAATTGGGGCCTGTTCATGCAAAATAGCTAAACAAACATTCGCAAATCCGTATCTCGAGAAGGTCGACCTAGGTTGCTGAGATAACGTGATATTTCTTATCTTTTGAAAAAAAAAATGTTCAAAATTTCAAAATCACGACTAATATTTCAAAAAGGCTCAAAATGTTTGACTGATATTTTTGGAATTACGGAACAACAATGATAAGGAAGAAAATTGTGGAAAATTTCCTTAAGGAGTTATTAAACAAAGACAAACAAACAAACAAATTCGCAAACAAGCAAACTGTTTGACAGTTTGGCAGTTTGCCTGTATTTATTTGCAGAAACGTCAGCCTGCATACATTTGGCTTTGTTTGCGAGTTTGCCCCAAACCAATTTGGCGAGTTTGACAAACTGTGAAATTCAAAAAGTGCGAGTTTATTTGTTTGATTGCCACAGTCTAATAGTTCCTTTAGCTATTTGGATTTTTTTTTTGAGAGATGGACGAGAATGGGCTTTTAGTTCTAAATTAAGAAAAAAATTTTTTTTTTTAAATCAATCATAAAAACGGTAACTTGAAAATAATACAAACATTTCACAGAAGAACTTTTAGTTCGTTCAAAACTTTTAAGAGATCACTATTTTTTTTCAAAAAAGTAAAACATAGCCGAAAAAAAACGTTCACTCCCTTCAACAATGCTTTCGATTTATTGAGAACATTTTTTATTTTTTTTTTTGGGTTTTGTAATCTTTTCCTTAACCTTAAAACCTTGACCTTGAAAAATAAATAAATGAAGAGTTTCTTTCAATAAATAAAAGGTTCTTTGACTTCTTTTTTGTTTTTTTTTGTAAACCATTATTTTAAGATTGATTTATATTAAGTTTTGCTAAGTTCTGAATAAAATATTAAACAAAAGTAGTTTAATCAAGAAGGGTTATATACATATCAAGAGTTTTTTTTATAGGGAAGCACAATAGCTTAAAAATAGGTTTTGAAGATTTAGCGAAAAAAAAAAAATTGTAAACAAACATACACTTTCTGTAAACATTAATGCCAATATTATCAATCATAATTAAATTAGTTGAAAATTGATAGGTGGGAATAACGATCTTGAAAATTATCCAAGGGGGGAATAGATCGACAAAGGTTGAGAACCACTGTTTTATATGGCGATAGTGGTAAGGAAAAACATTTTAATTTTAGTTCATTCATTGATAGTTTGTCTGTTTTTTTTCATATTTATACATTCGATTCAAAAATTGAAAAAAGTTCAAATCAGCAGAAAAAATAATAGAGCTTTAAAAGCACCTTACTCTGGAGATTTTAAAATGTAACCTAACTTTTGTAAATGCAGTGTTGAAGTTAAATTGTAATTTAAAGCTGCAGTTTATCAGTTACAATTTTTTTTAAATGTTTTTTTAAATGAGTTTTTTTGCCTTGAACTCCAGTTAATGGAACTTAATCATTTTTTGTGAAATTTCCAGAGGAATCCGCTTATTTATTTTGGCTATTTTGGTCCTGGTACCTTCATATTTTGATCGTTGCCCAAGTAATACTAAAATTTAGTTTTCCCTTGTTTTTTTACTCGTTTTCCGCTATCAAGGAAATTAATAACATTGGACTTTATAGATATTCTAGAAAGTTTACGTAAAAGGCGATACGAATAATCTTAATAATTATAGATAAATATTAGCCTTTTTCCTTTGGATTCGTAAATTATAGAAATCTAAATATTTTAAGAGAATTTATACAGCGCCTCTCTTTACGACCCCTGACTGTGTCATTGACGTTTATTATCACACTCATAAAGTTTTGACGGGTGCAGTTGTACTGTACGAACAGCAAGCATAAAAACGGCAAAAGCACTGGCAGCAAACATTAATCATATCGTCACTTTTTGTATACACATGTCAAATCGTCTCAAAATGTGACAGCAGCACAGATCAAAATCATCTCGGAAGAATCAAGTATCATAGGCTGGCATGGTGCTGCATTAAACTGGAGCTTTACTATAGCAACAACAATTTACCCCTTTTTCTGGTGAGGTTTCCCCGGTTGCTTCCTACGAAGGCAAGCTCAAGATTGTTGGGAGAGTGTATCAAAAAGGTTCGGTTCATTCATTCTCGGATGCTCGGATGCTGTTCTGTTGCTAAATGTCAGTAATTACTCACAATGGCCCGTTATGGGCCATGAAGAAGATTTATTAATGTCGTCTTTGCCATAGCCCGGAACAACTGAGCCGAGAGCACACGAGAACAATCGGCACTGAATGATGGGGCAATTTTCTTTTTACCTAATGGGAGTGCAGAGTTTACGAGAAAATCTTCTTGGATTGAAAGTGGGTCATTGCCGAAAAATCAGAGAAAATTCTGGTTCAAAAAATAAATCATTTGATAATTTTATAGAGGATTACAAATATTAACTCTCTAAGCTAGCAAAATGTGTTAGCAAAGCTTTATCATTAACAACGATTGCAATCGTTCAAATCAAAAGAATTTTCAACAGATTTCTTCTTATGGTTAGAAAATCCAATCTAATGCGATTAGTAATCTCAGACAATGCCATTTCTTTGATCTAAGTGTCACATTAGAAGACACTTGAAACTCAGAAAGATTTTAGCTTCTTACGAATATAATCCAACAAACGAGATATGAAAGTGTCCCAACCCAGACTACAAGTTACCAACTATTTGAGTCAAATTGAAGCTTTTTAAACCCTTCCCTGGAATGTGTCCAGAGAACTCCCATCGATACGCATCAATTAATCCGGTAATCCGTTACAACGAAGCTGGACACACCTGGAGCACCTATGTTTACAATCATTTCCAATAAAAAAGCCCCCCCTCAGCCAACATCAAAGGTGAAGAGCCCGGCTCGGCCAGCAATGACACACAAATCGGCATTGTACGCCATACCTGAATGGATTAATTTCTGCTTATTGATTTCTTTCGTTCCACATCAACGGGAACATCAAGGGAAGAGGCTATGAAACGAAATTCCAATTATGGGTCACACAAAAGGTGTTCTCGACTCACGTGGCGCTTGTCAACGGTGGCGGACTGGTCTGGGCAAAAAAATAAATAAATCATAAGTGATTACGGGTGGCCAGTGTCGGCAACCATAAAGGCAGAATCATTCAATCAGCACATTTTCTACTAGAAGAAAGTAACCAATCAGTGGTGTTGATTGTGTGTATTCTTATTCATATTGCATAAGAGAAAATCCTTAGAATTTCGCATTTTTTTTAGATTTTATATTTTATTTTTTTTATCTAGATAAATTTTTTCCATGCCCTATTCCCAATTTGAATGGGTCCATTCTATTTTGTGGACAGGTCACACAAAATGGGCACGACAAATTTAATATTTGGTCTTGAGAAGAGATTTTCTGATCGATTTGGTGTCTTCGACAAAGTTGTAGGTAATTAATTTAACAATTTTGATTATTTTATTTGCTTTTTTGTGATTTAAAGTTGACTTCCCTTCTATGCTTTTTCAATTAACGTTTTTTTCATTTTTTTTAAGTTCATTGCAAATATTTTTTGAAGTTTATGTCTCTTGGTCTTGACTCTTACACGCAGAAAAATATTTTGTAGAATCAGTCTGTAGGGGAGAGTGGGGAGACTTGATCCCCGGGGAGACTTGATCCCAAGCCTGTATCTCGTCAGCATGTGGGTAAAATAATTAGCTTTGTTCTAGAAAATTGTGCGAAATTGACTAAAACTCATTAAAGAAAACAAAGAAAAAAAATTAAAAAATGTCTAGATTGAGTTACACACATTTTTCTAAGAAGTGCTGCAAAAAACTTCCAAGAGATCTTTTTTCTTTGTTTTAATAAGTATAGAAAACACTAAAAAATTATTCAAAAAAATATTTTTTATACATGAATTGATTGATAAACATATCAACTCCAAAACCCTTACGCATTTGACGTTAAATTTATCGTCATACTATTTTAACAATCAGTTGCTTAAAAAGTGCGTTTAGGAGACTTGATCCCTGCATTTTTACAGTCACTGGAATCAGCCTCAAGATTAATTAATTGAGCTGGGTTTTCATACATAGTTTCCTTTAGTATAGTTGTACATAACTTACTGCAGTTTGAACCATTTTTCAAAAGTTTTGTAAACAAAAATTACCAGCTTTTGTAAACATGCTCAATTTTGGTCTAAAAAAGAAAATTTTAAGTTTTTAATTATTTTACATGCATAACTTGTTATATTTTGAACAAAAACGTACAGGTTTAATGTGAAATTGCTGTAACTTATAGAAAATTAAAAGTTTGGATGAATAAGAAACATTTTGCTTAAGATTTCTTAAAAATGTTGAAAGGGGGATCAAATTACCCCCAACATTTTGAAAATGCCGGTTTAAAATATTTTTTTAAAACGCTTGGCATGATTCGAAGAGTTTATCTGGTGAAATACCCTTATCAGCCAAACATAGTTGAATGTTTAAGCTTTCAATTCATGCAAAAAGTTTATAGTTTTGTGAGAAATTGACAGAGTTATGTGCGATACAAAAAAAAGGGGATCAAGTCTCCCCACTCTCCCCTACGAGGTTTGATTCATCAACATTTTTGTTGAATATAATCAACGCCGATTTTGCGTTGAAACAAACCTTGATTTTCTTAATTCCACAAAAATCATTTGTTGTTTTGAAAAAGTTGCTTTGACGTTGATTTAACAAAAATCTTGATTTTCAAATCAACAAAACGTTTTGTTGATTCAAATATGCCTTATTTTTCTGCGTGGATCAAAGTCGAGGGCGAGAGGGCAATACTGCCCACCATTGAAAAAACGGCTAATATCCACTTTTGAACGAGCTATTAGTAGCAGATGGTAAAGGATGTTCCAACGCATCTTTTGAAACTAAAATTTTACTAAAATAGTGTTTTGATTTGGCTGCCGATGCGAAAAACCAATCGACTAATTTAAAAAAAATGGAAAACTGCGACTATTTTCAAAAAAGTTACCTAAAATGGCTATAACTTGAAAACGGTGCACTTTATAAAAATTTCACTCTAGTACTTTTTTGATGTAAATTGGATTTTACATCGAAAAATGAATGTTGAAAAATTGTTGCGACCAATATTTCGATTTTTTGAAAAAATCAGTATTGATTCAAAAAACCATAACTCGGTCAAAGATTTTTTGCACAACCTGGAAATTACAGAAAAGTTGGCATTTTATGTCCCCTAAAACATGAGCATGAGCATGTGCATGGTTGATTGCCAACGAGCTGCTACTCTGTTATTGACAGATCAGCTGAAGTTAAACAATGAATCAAAAATGATCAGTTGGAGCCAACCATCCGTTCACTGTTTAACCCCTGAAGACCCCTACTTTATTAGTCAATACCGGCGCCCTCCCAAGAAGCCTGCAGTTCAACGAAATGGAGGAATGTTAGTCCGATAGTTGAAGTTGCAGACTCATCAAGCACATAGTTTTTCGCTATATACTTGTTGATACCGCTTGAGACCGTTGAATCCACAGCATCTCCTTCAAGCATCACGTGAATAATTTTTTTTGGGTTAGTAGGATAAGGTATTGGCTTTTCGATGCCTCCCGAGCTACGACGCTATGGAGAGGACTTTCATAACAGACCCGTCGGCGAGCCTTCCGAGCAACGATACTATGGGAAGGTCTTTCTGGTTAACACACAAAATCACTCACACAGTTATTTTGCTCCACTATTAACTCGACGATCCAATTTGTCTGTGCGTCTTTCGATCATTATATAGAAATGGCTTTTTCACCGCAAAACATAAAACCTTATTCGAAAAATTTAAACACAATCCACTCGACGCCGTGCCTTCCGATCAACGATGATATAGGAAGGGCTATGAAAATCACAAAAAAACACTTTTCACTTCGAATATTTTTTTACGACCACGCGCTCCGTTTGCCATTTTTGCACTGATGACGCTGCATTTGCAGAGGGTAATCTTCTCCTCGCAGCACACAATTCACGACAAAAATGCGAAACAAAAGGCACACACAAAAAAATCACTTTTCACTCCGAATATTTTTTATGACCACGCGCTCCCTTTGCCAATTATGCACTCATTTTATGTCCCCTAAAACATATAAAAAAAAAATTAAAATTTTTGTTTTTTTTTGCAAATCAAGTTTTAGCGACAAAAAGTTAAATTAAAAATCATCAAATTTTTTTTACCGTGTATAATTTTTTTTCAATGTAGTCCTTATCCATACCTACAACTTTGCCGAAGACACCGAATCGATCAAAAAATTTCTCCAAAAGATCAGATTTTTTAATTTTCATATATCATTTTTGTAGGGACAGCTGCCAAATTTATATGGAAATTTATATGGACAAACTAATGATGCAAAATGGCTTCTTTGGGTATACCGAAGGCATCAAAAAAGTTTCAGTCGGATTAAAAAATACAAAAATTAAAATTAAAAAAAAGATCTATTTCGTAGAGAACTGTTCATCTTTATTTCTAGCGCATAATGTGTCTTTTTCAACATATTTTTTTT
The DNA here is from genome assembly GCF_015732765.1 of Culex quinquefasciatus. Classification (NCBI taxonomy): domain Eukaryota; kingdom Metazoa; phylum Arthropoda; class Insecta; order Diptera; family Culicidae; genus Culex; species Culex quinquefasciatus. Next base: position 125,914,278 of record NC_051862.1, read on the forward strand.
AATTCTGAAAAACCCGTATTTTTTCGCTTACTCATTCGTTGAAAAAATAAAATAAAAATCATAACATAAAACTTTGCCGAAGACACCAAAATGTAAAGAAAATACCTCCTAAAGATACAGATTTTCAAATATTCATATGCTCATTTTGTATGACAAGCCCGCAAAATTGTATGGAGCTTTGTATGGAAAAAACTAAAGATTAGGGCGCTTAGAATATGGGATTTTTTCTCAACAAGCTGAATATTGTTCCTCGAGCTATTTTAGGACTCTGGGCCAAACATGAGCAAAATTGGTCAACGTTTACTCATTGATACTCGAAGGTGAAGTTTGTATGGAAAAAATCGAAAAAAAGTATGGAAACCCCAATTTTCTTACGATTAGGTCTGCACGGAGCGCTACTTGCATCCAATTACGGGGAGAGAGGGTAATATGCACCCCCAAGGGAAAACTATGATTTCTCAACCATAACAGTATTTCTGTGGAAGAATTTTGTTCTAAAACAACTATTATTCTTCGTCAACCATGTGAAAAAAGTCTTGAAAACCCTCAAAATTGTTTAAAAATAGCAAATTTCTTAAAACATTTTAAATTCATTTTAAACAATCATGCGGGCCAATATGCACCACAATATTGGGGCAAAATGCACTACAACAACGGGGCAAGATGCACCACAAAATGGGGCAAAATGCACCGGGTAAAAGCAGTTTTCACTAGTCACCACCGCTGTTTTTTTTGTTGAGCCTTGATACCACTGCGACCAATTAGAGGAATATTGTGGTGTCAATCCGCTGTTTTTACAAAGGAGCATCACAGCGGTCAATTAAAAATACATTTTTTTATGTTTTTGTACTAATCTATCTATTCATTATGATAATGAAGATTAAGGCAAAAACTATGTGAATCAACACTTACAATATCATTAAATGCTTTTAATAGTGTCCAAAAATCATATTGAAAGTTCTATGAAAACTAGATCAAAACACAACATATTAAAGTTGCTTAATTTTTTCCAGCATGGTTTTACAATGTAAGCTTCTAATTTCTATGGTTTTTTTCTCCGAAAAAATCTTTTCAATACCGAGAAAAGCAGGGGGTGCATTTTGCCCCAGGGGGTGCATATTACCCCCTCTCCCCCTATTCTAAAAGGTGAGATTCTCAATGGAAGTTTAATGCTCAACAACTTTGTAGAACATATCAAAGCTGTTAAAGTTGATCCGGAATGTAATTGGCGATTTAAAAAAGTCATTTTTGTATGAATATTTTTTTCACAAGCTTTAGGCTCAGGTATAAATGCACAGGTGCTTAAAATAGCCCAAAACCCGTTTTCCGCTTGAGGAGCAGGTGGTCATTTTTTTCTGGGCACCCTACTAAAGATGCAAAATTGCTCTTTCGACGAAGGGAAGGATTGGCCAAAGTGTCATTCAAAACAAAATAAAATCAGGCAAAACCCGATTTGCGAAAAAGTAGAGAATTACTCTATAAAGTTAGCAATGCTTAAACATAGATAAACAAATAAGTTTTTGCTCCAGAACGAAATCAAACGCAATTTAATACAATATAGAATAGACGAAAAATATAATTATCACCCACCAGGAAAGAGAACTGGAATCTTCAACCAATTATTAGTGTAGCATTGGTGTCGATTTGTTATGTTTTATGTAATTTTTTCAATGATTGCCATTTTGAGCACATAAGCCATTTTTGCGGGAAGCAAACAAGCAACTTTGTTTTGTTAATGTTAGGGACGCGTTTTTTTCTGGCTATTTTAACTGGAGTCCGACAGCAAACTTCTCTCACAGCAAAAATCATAATCTGCCCTGCTCAATATTCATGAACCCCACCCGCCAGCTCCCTAAACGATACTTATTAAGCTGTCCCGAATCGAATCTGCTGCGGTCAATTAGGGATGACATTTGGAATATCAATATTTGTGCAGATGCTGCCAATCGGAACCACACCACGCAGACTACAAAGCGATATGTGGCGCAATGATAGCAGTAGTATTGTGGTTCTATCGATTGTGGTTCGAATAAATTTATGACGTCTGAGTTTGAATAGAAGAGGAATTATTGATGTGGGACTGTATTTTCATTTTTATTATTTTAAAATTATACAATTATACTTTTATGATTTCATTTTCACCTCACAAGACGAATCACGTCTAGAATCATCGCTCCCAAAAACTTCACTTTCAATTACTTCTCACTCCACTTGAACCATCAAAACCGATGATAACCCACTTGAGAGCGTGTCGGACACGTTTCTTCCCTTTTCACTTGTCCACGTGGATCTACCGCAAACGAAATCTCAACAACAATCACAAATCAACACCGCAACCACACTGGCGCGCACTGTTGATGTTGTTGTTCTATCGGGCGCTTCTCCAGCAGTCCAGCAGCAGCAGTGGCAGCGGCAAGTGGCCAGGCCCATAGATCTTGCCGACGCCAATACGGCTTGGAACAGCTGCCATCAGCCAGAAAGTGTGGCGACAACCGAGCAAACATAGAACGATTTCTATGTTAGGGTAGGGCGATCGATAGATGCCGTGAATTATTTTTAGGTTATGTTTCTGTTGTCTTCTACACTACCCTGATGGTTACCCTAGTACTATCAGCTTCGCACCAAAAATCAAACGCCATTTGATTGACTATTTGCCCAGACGTCGACCGGATTGAAAACAAATATAAATAATGTATCAAATATGTTTTCGATGTTTTCCCTTTTTGGTTGTCCCAATCCGCCATACATGAAAAACTAGTTACAGTGGAGCCCCGATAGTTTGACAATTACTGTTAGAAAACAAATAGGATTACTTTTAACTTTTAGTGACAGTTATACGCTTTTCATTTTGGCAGTGTTTTTACCTAAGCTCAAAAAATATAAAATAGACAGTAAAACTTAATAACGCTCAAGCTTAACAAAACTTGGAAAAAAAATCACGCACATATGTATTGGAACAAGATCGCCACACATCATCGCCGTCGACGTCGTCCATTTGAGTGGATTCTCTCCTTTTCCCCCACGTAACATAGCTGGGAGAGGGAGGCGATAGCATAAACAGCATAAATTGGTTGGATCGGAAAATCAACGGCGGTCGAGCGCGTAGATTGAAAAATGATTGAATCTGGATGAAGTGGCGTGAATGGATGAAGAAATTTTCGCGCCTCGACTTGGAATTAATTTATTTATGAGGTTTTCTTTTTTCGGTTGTTGGTGGTTTGCAGGGCTGGGATCATTCCACTGAGAAAATGAACGTGTAAAAGATTGGGGATTTTTGGAAGTGGTCGACTGTTGCATGCACGAAAGGTTATTAGGTTTGTGTTACAAATTATAGTTTTGACTTTTCATACACAAAATAACATGTGCCATTTGTAAACCAATTAAATTAAATTTTAATTTTTCTAGTTTGGTATTGCCCAGTAGGGTGTTCAGAACAGAACGTAAAAAGATGTCAAAACCTCGCCTATGGGATGTATATTGTTCTTTAATACTTTGGGTAAGAAAAGTCTTGGATAGAATTTGGCAACTAGCCGCGTTCTCAGATGTGGACGTAACCGTATTTTCCCGATTTTATTCCACTGTGCAATGGGTTGATCATCACCAAATTTCCTAAATTTTTTCACAAATGCTTAAAATAACCTTAACCTTTTTATTTTTCTGGGAATCGTATGTAGAACCCATATGTTATGCATGAAAAATCCACCTTGTCACACGCACTTCAATTTTAGTTTACTGGTGCAAAACAAAATGTTCATGTTTCTTAAAATTGAAGAAAGGCTTAAAATAATATATTACATACATACAGCGTCCAATTTCCCGTCCCTGGAAGAAAAAAATCCCGGAAATTCCCGTAAAAATATTTCCTGTTACCCGGGAAATTTGTAAATTACCCGGGAATTCCCGAAATTTAAGCGGAAGTATACATCTACTTAATTTATTAAAACATTTTTTTAAATGCTCTAAAAAAATGATAAATGAAGAAACGCAATTTTATATTTTTTATAATATTTATTTTTGAAGCAACTGGAAATAGGCCTTCCTTAATGGAAAAAACTTTTATAACTAAAGTGAAGTTTTCAAAGAATAATTGGATAAAGAATAAAGAATATTTAAACTCTAAACTGCCAAAGCAGAATTGAGATGGTTTACGATTTTGTTTACCATGATCAAATAAGATGAAAACTGAATTGGTATCATTAAATATTTAAAGTAGGTTTTTCAAGAATTACTTTAATTCGTTCCATACCTTGTATTCAAGAAATTACATTTTGAAATAAAAGAATTATGATGCAACAATGTGTGTTACAAGGTTAAATATGAAAAAATGGAAGAGTGATTGTGGAATGATGTAAATGTATCTTACAATTCAAATCATATTTTTGTGCTACGAAAAAACGTTCAACCGAAATCAATTATAAACCTGAAAACCTTGTGTTAGAACCCATAAAAACTCATTGAAAAACTACTTTGTATTGTTTGAGGGGTGCCCAAAAATGCAAAAATATTTTTAAAACATTCTCCAAATATTTGAAAACATTGAATTGTTTGAAGTAAAACAATCATGAGAAGTTAGATTTTAAAGGAAAAACTAAAAAAATAGATCAAGAACTTAAACCTTTATGACTTGCTTGAAAAAAATGTTATGAAATACTTAATTTCTGCATGATTTTTTTTTTATTTCAACCTAACGTGTCAAACCATATCTAATCTAATCTAATCTAATCGAACACAAGCGCAGCCAGTCCGAAGAAAGCATCTGGGAAGAACTTATGGTTAGATTACGCCTCAAGTTCCTTCTTGTCATTATTAATGATTGCAGTACTTTCGAGAACCCCCGAAGTGTATTACACTCATTAAAGCGGCCCGGCCTACTGCGTTGCATTAACCGTATGAGACAGATTCTATGAACGGATCCCACATTTCATAGAACCAACAGGGGAAGAAGAAGAAGCCGGGGACATACCGTACCAAACGGTTCGAGTTATTTATAGATTATAATGGTGTGTGGTATGTAGGGGAATCGTTGGGGAAGGGATTGTTGTATTATATAGTAAATGACCTTGTGACATTATTTCACCACTTCGGATTAATTCACTCAAGGAATATTAATCCCTTGGTGGCAGAATGTCTAGAGCATCCGACATCTAATCCAAAGGTGTGAGTTCGAATCCCACCTGATTTTATGCGTTTTTTTGTTCATATTCGAAGTTCAATTACAGTCGAAAAGTTTCAAGGTGTCAAACCATATTCTCTAAAATTGGTCAAAAATCAAGTTTTAAGGAAATTCTATTAATAAGAAGTTTCATTTATTTTAATTACTGCCCAAACACTTTGATGAAAAAAAAAACATCTCAACAAAAAATACGATAGATCATTTTTTTGATTTATTGTACGAATTAATCAAGTAATTAGTTGATCTTTACACTTATTTTAACCATTTAAGTCACTGTCCTATACAATTTTAATGCAAAATATGAATCGAAACCAAGATCTGAACAATTTTGAATCAATTTAAAATTTCCCGGGAATTCCCGAGATTTCCCGGGAATTTGGTTGAAAATTTCCCGTTTCCCGGGAAATTAGAAGCTCTACTCAAAAGATTCAACTCGATTCGTTTCAAAGATATTGCCGTTTTTGAAATGGCAATTTTGACAGCTAAAAAAATTAACTACGGTGAGATTAAAATTTGAGTGTTTACCACTTACCCTTGTTTACAATATTGGTCTGAAAAATCAAGCAGCATGGCACTTCAAACTTTTAATAGAAGTCTCATCAAACTGATAACAATCTAAAATGCATTTTTCTGAATTGATAATCATATAAAGCATGTTGGGGTTCACTTAAAAATATTTTGATTTTTTATAAAATTTCGATGAACATCACGGCGGAAACTTTTTCGTCAATACTTAGAAATTTTGGAAACTAATGATGGCAATACAACTGGACAGGTGTGTTGCGACGGAGCACGTCCCAAATACGGCCGAAGCAATCCCCTCGTACTACGTCAGAATTAGTGTTTGTTTTCGTTTTGACTGGTGCCCGTGCTGTCGCTTGGCGATCGATCAGAAGTTGAAAACAATCTGAGCAAGCGGAAGCACGGGCGCAGCTAAGAAAGTAGCTGCGAAAAGACACCGTAAATGTAAGTTTATTGTTTATTGTGAACGTTGTTAGCTGTAATTAATTTGTAAATAAAATTACAGTTTTGTAGCATGTGGTGAATAAAAGAGTTTTATTTACCCTGCTGACGGAACCGGTGCCCGGTTGAGAAATTCCCGCCTGTCTCAACAAGGTGTATAACGCATTTTAAAACACTTTTTTCATTCAAATGTTGAAACCATGGCTCGTTACTTCAATTTCGACAGATTTAATTTCTTGGAGAAGTTCACTCTTTCGCGGGTTCTTAACCCTCGTGTTGTCGGAGATTGCAGGACATGCCCTCTTTTGAGCGAAACACACAGTAGTTAGTGTAATAATGCGCTAAAAGCTGATTTATTTCATTAGTGTTTGTTTACATACTAATTTTTAAAATAAAACTTACATAAGTGGTTTTCTCCTGCTTAATCTTCCTCCAATCAACAGTGCAATCTTTCGGCTGGGCGCTGTTGCTGTAAATTATGGTTTTACATAAAATAATTAAATTTTTCACCTCAGTCAACTTACAGCGAATCAATAAATGGGCAATTATTATTGCTCCCAATTGTGCTTCTTAACCTTCTGCGTGAAGAGAAATATTTTGCCGCGATCGGCTGACAACTTTTGTTCTCTTGTTCTTCTGACATAATGACTTTTGCCTAAATATAACCCTTCTGATCGGCCACTGTAGGCCCGCTGCCGAGGGGTATTCGATCGGTAGAATATCCCGTGAAATCCGTCGCAACACCTCGCAAGCGAAAATTATTTTTTTCCTTACACCCTCTACTTTGGTCAGAGTCGAGGGACATGAACTTCAAAACATAATGTGCCTTAGGCTTCATCCATAAAGTACGTCACGCTAAAATCAGCCAAAATTTACCCCCCTCCCCTCCCCCCCTTTGTCACGCTTTCCCTATACTTATAACACGCAATGTCACATTTTCTCAGACCCCCCTCCCCCCCTAGAGCGTGACATACTTTATGGATGACGCCTTAATGTGTTCAAAATAATATATGATAAAAATTAATCTCAGTAAAAAAAATATATATTATTTACGAAAGAAACTTAGTACAACTAAAAAAGCGAGATAAAATTTTGGTCTATCTGTTTTATTTTTTTACACAAAAAATTAGATGAACTTACATAAATAGAAGTAAATTCACACCATCAATTTTTTTCTTCTCACCGTACATAGGAGAACAACGTGTAATTTCATCGGATACATAACAGCACTTTGACGTTAAATCACAGCTTCTAAAAAACGTTTTTCAACTGAAATCAAATGATAAATGTCCTAATGAGAAGTGAGCAAGCTTTTTTTTTGTAAAATAAGTTGTTAAACTGTGGAATCCATCGAATTTCCCTCATGTAGGGGAAATATGCCCATTTTAATCACTCTAAGCCGTTCGACCAATTCTCATCACTTTTGCCGTTTACCGCTATAAAATCAACATTTTCAGATGTATCCACAATGGAGAGTTGCTTGCTCACTTTTGTTTGATCTATTTATTGCTTTGGAACCGTCAAAAACACTTTATTCATGATCAAAGTGCTGATAGGCCGATAATAGAAATAGGCTGAGAAAGGGTATAGTTCCCCTAATATGTTTAAGACTGTTTGACCTTTCAATGATGTAAAAATCCATCTGAATTTCGAAACAATTGAAACGACTCTTCAGTAAGCTTTCGTTTGTTTTATTAATGTCTGTTGCCCCCAAATTATGCTTTTCCCGACACAGTGAACATGCTCGTTAATCCCCATTTAATCAAATCACACCCCATAACAATCACCATCATTCACGGGCGCAAATCTTTCCGAAACATCGCCAAGGGACGCTGCTGATAGAAGCCATGAAGAAGTCGTATGTCCTCCACCACATGTCATCAAATAATTCGACGCCGACTCATCATCAAGATGATTCCGCTGCGGTGGTCGCCCTAATCACAAAGTCACGACGACACTAAACAGACAAATTTGACACTCATTCTTGCTCGACACACAAGTTTTGCCTCATCACATTCCATGAGCGACTTGCTGCGGAGTAGTTCCGGAGACATTCGATCATCTCCACTCGGATCTAATTGGTAACCGGACTACAGGAAAATGAACATGCAAATTTAAATTGATTTCCTTCCACATGACCAGGTCAGCAGGCACCAACTAGCTGTTCCGTGCTGCCGAAAGAGCTTGTACTTGTAATACAATTTTGAGTTTCGAGTACCAGGATGGCAGCATATCGGAACATCAGACTCAGGATGCACCACCACCAACGTTTTGCGTTTGTCGGCGGCAGCTGCAGGAAGTAGGTACCAAATACCCAGCAGCTCTGCTAGACACATCGTACATCTTGTGACCTCGGTGCTTCCGAATTTGTACCGGCTTCGCAGTGGTACAAAATGGTCAAATATTAGAAGCCAACCAGCAACTGCTGCTGCTGCTGGTCGTTGTTGGCTGCCTAATTTATTTTGACTCTGCATGTTCTTGTTCCGCTTGTTGGACAAATTTTCTTGCACTTGCACACCCAGAATGCACCAGAAAGTGATGTCTTTTGCTGGGGCACTGCGGTGGAATTTGGTTTTCTTAGAGTACTTAATTTTATATCTTACAGGATGCCGTATTTTTTTCAAACACTTGAATTTTCATTATTTGCGATTTCTGAAAATGCGTTATTTGGAAGGAATTTCCACTGTATTAACCCTCTACAACCTAACCCCGCCTTAAGACGGGCTTCGATTGAAAAAATCGCCAAAAATCTATTTTTTAACCAATTTTTGATTTTCAAAAAGCATTGAAAAGAAGGACTCTTGAAATTTTAGAAAATTTATGGTTTGGAAGTTTTACTAATTTTATGTGACTTTGCAAATGTTTAAAAAAAATCATTTTTTAGGGGTCAACTTTGGCTGTGTTTTTTACTATCACTTCCTATATTTTAAGTAAAAAGTAGTATGCAGTAATTTTTCTAGTGTCCCAGAATATGCCTCTACGCATTGTTTTTACAATTTAAATGATATTGGTGCCATTTTATAGCAGAAAGAAAAAAACAAGCAAAACATTGAAAAAGCTACTGTAAAAACACGAAAAAATTAAATAGGCAAAATGTAACCATAGGAGGTGGTAGAATAGGCCAAATACTTTCAAAAACAAACATAAACTAAACAAGTTAAATGCAAATTAAAATACCAAAAAGAAAAAAAGATAAACATAAAACAAGAGAAGTAAAGTTTTTCGTAGAACAAAAGTTGCTCAATATGACCTCCTGAACACGGGAAAAATAAAAAAAAAAAACGAAAAAATAATTTGGGCTGTAGAGGGTTAAATTTGTTGGTGCATGGTTCTTAAATTAAAAAAAAAGTTTTTTTTCGTAAAATCGCGATAACTCGTGATGATTACAAGCAAACATATTATGCTTGTATATCATTTTTTTTTGTTATTGTAAACAACTTTGTAGATTATTGTTACACTCTAAAAATTACCCCCGCAAAGTTAGAAAAAACAGGAATTTTTAAAGTGAATATTTTTATTCTAAATGGAAAAAAACCCTTCTGGGTTAAGGGGTTACATACATGTAGAAAATCACAAAATTTTATGTTACAGAATATTTGTTAAATCCACTCAAAAGATGATTATTACTCACTCCTGAAAGTTTCATGAAGATATTTCATGTTAAAACTGAGTAAGAGACGATTAAGCTCAAAATTTTGCCATGCGCAAAGCGGGCTGTGAAACTTTATTGGTGTTTTTCTCTAAACCACGAGTTGATTTACGGGTGCCACGATATCTCGAGATGGGATGGACCAAATTGACTGAAATTTGAGGTGAAGACTCTCAAGATGTTACCCGTGAGCATGACAAAGCCCAATTTTTAAAATTTGCTTTTTTAAAAAAATACAAAAATTAAAAACTAACGGTTTTTTGTTTGAAAAACACAGAAATATTTTTATCTTTTTGTAAAATAAACTTTTTGAAAATCGGCCTTCGCCATGCACTTGGAATAGATTTAACGAGTCTTCACCCAAATTTTGAGCCAATTTGGTCAAGACAGTGTTGAGATATCGTGGCACCCGTTTTTTGAAACTGCTAGCTTCAAATTGCTATACCTCGACAATGATGCAACCCCTTAAGTAGATTTGGTAACTCCACTAAATTTCCCTTAAAATGACATGTACCAATTATTTTTACATTTGAGTTACGGAAAATAGTAAAGCGGGCGTCCAATTTCATCACCATTTCAGGCTGCAAATTATTGAAAAACCTGTCTTTTTCGCACGTTCAACAATTGAAGGGATCGTACCGTCACGAGATATTAAAAAAGGAAACTCGGATTCGTGTTCAGAGACAAAGAAGGATCAGGCAACTGCTTTGTGATTTGGTTGAGAATGACCCTTATCTCTACTTTTAAGACTCTTAGTAGACCTATCCACCTAAAATTTCATCAACTTTCTCCTAAAATTTGTGTCAAATTTCACCGAAATAGTCCAACTATAATTAATTAACATATAAGTTACAGGAAAAATCAAGAAATAATAATGTTTCCCAAATGCTTCCATGTATTCTGAATTCATTTTGCCTTCCTCACTGAGGTAAGGCTATAATCCTGCTCGAAAAATGAACTTTGAAATACAGCTCGTAGACCTATATTCATGTATACCTATCGACTCAGAATCGAAAACTGAACAAATGTCTGTGTGTGTGTATGTGTGTGTGTGTGTATGTATGTATGTGTTCAAAATTCTTGCCAAGTTTTCTCAGCACTGGCTGGACCGATTTTGATCAAACCGGTTGCATTCGACTTGGTTTAGGGTCCCATACATCGCTATTGAATTGTTTGAAGTTTCGATAAGTAGTTAAAAGTTATATATAAAAATGTGTTTTCACATATATCCGGATCTCACTTATATGCATGAAAACTATGTCCGGATCCATCATCCAACCCATCGTTGGTTAGGTAATCAAAAGACCTTTCCAACGAGTCCAAAACATTGAAGATCTGGCAACCCTGTCTCGAGATATGTTCTCTTAAGTGGTATTGATGCACTTTTTTGAAGCCGGATCTCACTTAAATGTATGTAAACTATGTCCGGATCCACCATCCGACCCATCGATGGTTAGGTAATCGAAAGACCTTTCCAACAAATCCAAAACATTGAAGATCTGGCAACCCTGTCTCGAGATATGTCCACTTAAGTGATATTGATGCACTTTTTTGAAGCCGGATCCCACTTAAATGTATGTAAACTATGTCTGGATCCACCATCCGACCCATCGTTGGTTAGATAATCAAAAGACCTTTCCAACGAATCCAAAACACTGAAGATCTGGCAACCCTGTCTCGAGATATGGCCACATAAGTAATATTTATGTACTTTTTGGAAGCCGGATCTCACTTAAATGTATGTAAACTATGTCCGGATCCACCATCCGACCCATCGTTGGTTAGGTAATCGAAAAACCTTTCCAACGAATCCAAAACACTGAAGATCTGGCAACCCTGTCTCGAGATATGGCCACTTAAGTAATATTTATGTACTTTTTTGAAGCCGGATCCCACTTAAATGTATGTAAATTGTGTCCGGATCCACCATCTGACCCATCGTTGGTTAGGTAATCAAAAACCCTTTCCAACGAGTCCAAAACATTGAAGATCTGGCAACCCTGTCTCGAGTTATGATTACTTATGTTATATGTGTGTACGTTTTTTTCTGGATTCAAAAAAATAGCTGAAATATGTGTCCAAACCACTCATATTACCCATTGTTGGTAAAAAAGAGGAAGGCATCAACCACATAGGTGGATTAAGTTAGTTTTTCCTAGACTCAATGCTTCGATCAGGTCCGTTCAATTCAATATTAAGGGTGGTCCATCAGTCCCACAATGTGTGCAATTTCGGCGGCCGAATGAATCAATCATCATTTGTCTTGTCATCGATCCAAATAAAATGTATGAAATTGTCAATTAGCATCATTGATTTCGTTCCCTTCAGCAGAAGCTAGCTGAAGTTGAGTTTAACGTGTTGAACATGTACGACATTGTTCGCAAACGAATAAAATACTCGCCGGTAAATGAATTGTGAGGAATTCCGAAAATTTTAGCACAGTGCCCTCACGACCAGCAACATCCTTGGCCAGCGATGTTAGACACACGATAACGAATTTCTCAAAGCTTTCTAGAATCATTTTTTTCATTTCTCCTATTCAGGAAACAGCTTGTTCAACGAAGTTTTACTGGGCTGGCCAGCAAAAGCCAAGAAGCTCACTCTGTGGCATGTTGAAACCCGGTTGACCAAATATAATAGAAAAGTGCGCCACAAATTTCTGGTTTTGCGATGGCAAGACCATAACCCATTTTCGATCCCATCATTTGTTTTCGGGGCCGGAGTTTGGTGGTTTGGTTGGTTTGGGGCAACTCGTGTGTATGTGGAAAGAGTGATGAGTTTTCATGGAGCAAACTCGAATGCATTGCATTTTACCAGAGATTGCCAGAGAGAAATTGGAGCACTGGAAAAGCATGCATTTGCTTCCCCTGCTGACGGTCGGACATTCGTCTCCGACTTCGGGGGGCTTGTGCAACTTCTCGGGCTCAATCTAGATTTATGTTAAGGGGATAGATAATTTTTGCTGAACCAATATTAGACATTATTGTCTGGATGGGTGAGCATCGTTGAAGCGACACAGGAAACCAATAAAGTTAGAGTCTAAATCACATAGAGTTTGCAAAAAAAACAACTTAATCGCAACTATCAAATTTTGCCGAGTTTCACAAAACTCATAGTAAAGTCAATCGTGAATATTGATCAAAACCTTCTTCACAGTAGGTTAGTGAATTTGGATGAATTTGTTGTTCCGGTCATTTGAGATAAACTTGGAAGCGATTCCGGGTAAGGATTTGTTCTGATTTAAACTAATCATACAAATTATTCTGCAAAACATTTGAAGAAACTTACTTACTTACTTTCTACTGAACTATTGATAGCTTAATTCAATTGAAAATGCATTTCAAAATGGATTTCAAGAGGTCAAATGAAACACCAAAGGACTGATATGTAAACATTATAGGTGCTCAATGAAAATACATACTGAAAATACATCATTGAGGAAGTAATCTTACTTTTTCAATTCAATTCAATTATTTTTATTAGTAAATATACAATTCTCAATTTCGTATTTCTTATAACCTAATAAAGTTTTTAGTTTAATTTCAACTATGATTTATACTATAGTTCATGTTGATGTTATTGGATATTCTAACAATGGAATAAACAGGAGAAGGAAAAATATTCAAAAATACCTTCGAACACGGAAAGGGGATCCATCGCCAAATCAGCAGAAGGATTTTCCTGGTTTGATTTTGCTGATATTTGCGAAAAATTTCACTGAACCAGCGAAGTTTTTCGCTAAAACCAGTGGCTGAGCAAATTCAAATCCAGCAACTTAGCTCTGCTGGTTTGTTTTAGCTAATTACTGGCAAAAATATGTGACAGCAGAAAATCTAGCGAAACTTTTTGTTGTTTACAGCGTAGTTCTCTACTACTCTGGAAGAAATTCTAATGTAAAGGGTAGCTGTAGAAATGACAGTTGTCATTCTCATCTCAGAGTTGATTGATGGAGACTTGACAGGCTTTTGAAACTAAGTGAAACTAAAAAGCAAATTGTGTGTAGTGAAGAGGTAGAGTGCAGTGAAATTGACCACCCCATTTGAAATCTAATGTTCACAAAGTTCTGGTTTATTAAATCAACAAATCCAACGAGTAAGTAAACAAACACTATTATGTGGAAAGCGAATGTGTTTGCAAACTCGTCAGAACTAACAGAATTATGTTTTGAAAACGTTTCCAACAAACTTTCACTAATTGAGGAACATTATTAGAACTTGTAAAACCATCCTACATTCCAAATTTGAAATAAAACGCAGATCTGAAGCAAACAACTGCTGGACTAGCCGTGTTTCTCTCAAAACCAGTAGAACAATCTTCTGTTTTATTTTGACACGAGCTAATGCTGTCGGAAAAAAACCAGACGTCAGCGAAACAAAACGCTGATCCAGTGCCAAAAACCGCTGGACCTGCGAAAAAACCCACTGGATCAGCGCATAGTCTTCCGAAACCAGCAGAAGAATCTCCTGGTTGATTTTGGAATCCGGTAGCGCCTTCTAAACCAGTAAAAGTATTCGCTGATTCTAGCGAAACCGATCCCCTAAACAGCGAAAGTTTTCACTAAACCAGTAAATGTTTTCACTGGTTGGTTCAAATTTGACTGAATTCAAACCAGCGAGAAAAATTAGCGATTCCAGGTAATTTTTATGCAGGCTGAAAAAGCAGAGACTTTTTTCGCTAGTTTTAGCGAACCTTATCGCGTTTGGCGATAGATCCCCTTCCTGGGAAAAAGTAATTTTACAAGTTCTTTTAAGTTCTATTTAAAATGTAATCAGGGGAACAGCATCTAATTCCAGCGTGCCTCTAATGTTGGCAGGTCAGAACTTTTACATTCAGTTAGAGCTAATTAAAAGCGTTTTCAACTGAAATCGAGTGATACATAGCTTAACACTTGTAGCACCAAAACTTACGCCAAGCACCAAGGGGGTCAAACAAGTTGGAAATGCAACTTCTTACGGCTGTATCTCGGCGAAAACTCAACCGATTTGGATGATTCTTATTGCATTCGATTCGGAAGGATGTCAAGAATCAGCTACAACAAGGATCCAAAACAGATGCGTCTACCCTAAGTTACAATGAAAAAGGCATTTCCGACTTTTTTTTACCAGTGTTCAAAGAGCCGATGAAAATGCATTTCCAACTTTTTTGACCCCGTTGGGGCTACAAGTGTTAATAAGAAGTGAGCAAGCAAGTTTCTATCAAAAAATTTGCAAAATTAGTCGTTTAAATAGTGAAAATCAGCAAATTGGATGGAGTTTGGAGCGAGTGTTTAACCTGCCAAACATACGAGAATTTCCCCTACATTATGTGGTTTTTATTTGCTTGAAGCCAGAAAAAATATAAACGTACAAAAATGATTTATGTAACTGCCTGTAGTATCCATTCATGATGTTGTATTTAGTCTAAAACTTCAAATATGCCCTCAACGTATTTACTAACTATTCTACTTCAGCAAACAATTTGGATCTGTTGTAACCTTCAACCGTTTGCCAACATCGGCGTTTCGTCTTCAATGAGCATATTTACCGATCAATTTTTCGACTCATTGATGCTTTTATTGCGACGACGTGCGTTCAACCGCCGTGGTCCAGATGAGTTCGGAAACCGTCAATTTCGAACTATACCGGAACGTGTCATCTTCACAACTGGCCGGGCCATAAAATGACACATGACTGTGTCAAATTAACTATCCACTTAATTGATTTCAAATAACCTTTCGTAATTGGTGGGTAAAGCGCACTTGCAGATCCTAAAAGGTTTACACTCTGACTCGATTCGTGTAGACACTTTGATCAGCCGATATTGTACAATTGTAGCACTTTTCGATGAAGTCATCTCGTGTTCTTCATATCGACAAGGCTTCGACTTCTGTTTTAATTGTAAATTGATGTATGATTTCTGTTTTTGTATGCAGATAAATCGCCCACGTATGTGTCTTATGTTTTCACGTTTTGCTTATTTGGCTCATTTCAGATTCATTTGCTGCTGCACGGCTCTCATCGTCGGGCTTTCGATTGGAACAACCGCAGTCGCTGCTGATCAGTCCACTAAGGAGCGAATAAGGGTAAGTGTAGTTGATCAATGGGATACCGATGTAGAAGTAATTTGGTAAGGTATTTTTGCCAAGTATGGGACTGACACAATTATGGTTTGATAAAATGAGAAAATTGCTTCAGAAAAAGCTTTTAATAGATCCCGCCATATGGCAAGAATGTCCTACCTTTTCGCTAATCGATTTTCTGCAAACAGTTTTTCTTCAGTTTCATTTTCTAGACATCCATTCATTCAGTTTTCCTATTGCCCTATATGTTTTACGCCCGAGAAAAAAAAAACAATAAAACCCTTCCAAAACCACTCAATCGCCCGCTTCACTTAGTTCGACTAATTTGCATATACACAGACCCTTTAAATTGGGCAAACAATTTGAAAGTGATACTGTGCTCTCCGCACTCATCGCCAGACCAGCTGCGATTATATATGTTTGTCCATTAACAGCTATTGTGTGAGAGTGCGTGGCTTTTATTTACTGTAATCACTTCACACCACACAGCACAAACACAGTCATACGAAGAACAACTTGGAGTCCGAGGAGGAGGAGAAGTGCAGTTTAGAGGGGAGTGTGAGGGAGAGTGCATCACTCCGTTCAGATCCAATATCATCCACGCGCGCCACGTTCAAGTCTTTGAGTCAAACGAAAGGGAGAGGAGATTGTTACTTTACCATAAAATCACTCCAAGTACAAGTATCCGCTACCACCGTCATCATTCAGTACTTTCTTTTCGATTTTTGCCGCCATCAAATCAGCTTCTGTTCTGTGAAACATAATAATGTTTGGGATTTTACGAGAGTGTTTATGATGTCATTTGCAGTCTGTGTGAACTGCATTCCGACAGATTGATGAGTTATTTATTGGAAGTTTTTCGAGTGATGAGTGCTTGAAAAGTGTTTTTAAGAGTTTAAATTATGGAGAAGCCTTTCACTTTGGGAACAAAATTGAATCTTACTCTGAGGTTTTAATTTCACAAAAATCCTGGGAATTCCCAAGAAATTATAAATAAACTGACCATGGTGGGAAACAATCTAGTGAACCATAAATAATACTTCAATACGGTTCGTCGCCGTTGCATACACCCTAAAAAATGCATGCAATATGTAGGAGTAGCGAACAGCACTAATTCTCCATACAAAGTTTGGAGAAAAACCATTCGGCCCGTTTGAATATTTTTGAAAAAATCAAAGTGCACGTAGGGGAAATTCTCGTATGTTTGGCAGGTTAAGCATTCGCTCCTAACTCCATCCAATTTGCTGATTTTCACTATTTAAACAACTAATTTTGCAAAACTTTTGATAGAAACTTGCTTGCTCACTTCTTATTGAGCTATGTATCCCTCGATTTCAGTTGAAAACGCTTTTAATTAGCTTTAATTGAATGTCAAAGTTCTGACCTGCCAACATTAGAGGCACGCTGGAATTAGATGCTGTTCCCCTATTTCCGGGGACCTCAAACTTCATGATTCCCCTCGAGTTGAGCTTGCGCAGAAATTTTGTTGATTGGTGTTATTATCTGGGTAATTCTCTATCAACTCACACGAAATCGAAAAAAGTTGCCCCGGCCCCTTTTAGATTTGCGTGAAACTTTGTCCCTGATCACGAATCCGAGGTCCGTTTTTTGATATCTCGTAACGGAGGGGCGGTTCGACTACTTTCATTTTTGAACATGCGAAAAAAGATGTGTTTTTCAATAATTTGCAGCCTGAAATGGCGATGAGATGGAAATTTTGTGTCAAAATGACTTTTATGTAAAGGACGCCCGATTTGATGGCGTACTCAAAATTCCGAAAAATCGTATTTTTCATTGAAAAAAAAAAAACTTAAACTAAAGTTTTGAAAACTCTGCCATTTTTTGTCACTCAACTGTTATTTTTGTTTGAACATGGGTAAGGCTACCAACTCTTGCTGAGCAAAATCCATACAATTTGCCCATATGACAACATGGTATAACAAAAACTGTCAATGAATTATTTAGATAAATTAAATTAAATAAATTTGAGAGTTAAAAATATAAAACTGTGTCGTTTTTACAGCTAACAAATTTCACAAAATGCTATCAGAGTGCTTATGACTTGCACGTTTAAAAGTATTCATAAAATAAACCGTGAATTGAATCATATCATTATGTTCTTCTTTTTTTTGTTAAACGTTTAAAAGTTTACGAAATGTCAAGTTTGCTTTAACGAATGATATCGTTCTTAGTATTTTCACGAACACTTTTCCAGATTTTTTTTATTGAAACGGTCCTATAATATGTGAAACACAAAAGTTTATAGGACCTTTAAAAAACTCTAGATTTGATAATTAAAATGTTCAAATGTTTTCACAAGTTTTAGAAAGCCTTTGGAAATGGTTAAATATATTTAGCAAGGAATTTCTATAAGAACAATTCTAGAGATTTTTTTTAAAGGTCCTATCAGCATATGCAAGACAATAGTTCAAACACTCTAGAATTATTGATAATTAAGTTTGAAAAGAGGAAACCCCGGAAAACTCCCTTTTTAAATCAAACTCACAGAAAAATTCAAATTTCTAGTTAAGAAAAGCTTCGACCTAATCAAAAATGCAATGCAATGATTAATAAGTTGTTAAAATTCCGTACAAATCCGTATAACAACTATTTAAGCATTGAATTGCTTTTTTTTTATTTGGTCAAAGCATTCGTTAATTTGTCATTTGTATTTAACTGTGAGTTTGATTTAAAAAGGAAGAGTTTTCCGGTTTTTCCTGAATTCAAACATGATTATCAGTTTTCTTTTAGAGAGGTCCAATAAACTATTGTCTTTCATATGTTGATAGGACCTTTAAAAAAACTCTAGAGTTCTCTGGTGAATTTTCAAAAGCCTTAAGAGCCACCGTGACCTCCGACACTAATTTTCGTTTTCATCTAAAATGAAAAAAAAAAAAATTATTTATTTTTAGTTTGGGGCACTTGAAGGACGTGTAGATGAACAATCTCAACCATTTTTGAAATTGTTTTTTCGTAAGTAGATCGAATACCGATGCAAAAAGGACTTTGTTGACCAATGGCTCTTACGGCCATTTGAAAACTAATCCGAGAATTGTTCTTTTAGAAGTTCCTCACAAAACATATTTATCCATTTAAAAATCCAAAGGCTTTCTTTGTGAAAACCTTTGAACATTTGAATCAACAAATCTAAGTGCAAGTCATAAGCACTCTGATAGCATTTAATACAATTTGTCAGCTTTAAAAATGACACAGTTTTATTTTTTAATTCTCAAATATATTTAATTTAATTTATCTAAATAATTCCTAAATTCTAAATTTTTTGCTCAGCAAGAGTTGGTAGCCTTAGTAACGGTACATTTGACGTTATAATAGTAGTTTATGCAACAAGTAGCAAAAAGAGGATTTTTTCAGCACGAGTCGTACATTTATCCAACGAGGTTCACCGAGTTGGATAAATACGAAGAGTGCTGAAAAAATCAAGTTTTGCAACGAGTTCCATACAACATTTTTTGCAATTCCAAAAAACACACACTGAGTGAAATTTTATGTCAAATTTTCATGTATTTTGTCAATAAATCGTTTAAATCAAATTTTTTTTGAAAAGTGTTACTTTTCGAAACAAGTGCTGAAAAGTTAAACTTTTCAGCACCCATTTGAGTGCTGAAAAGTAGAACTTTTCAGCATTTATTTTGAAAAGTGTTGCTATTCGATTCTGTTATTTTTGGTACAGAAAAGTAGGCTATTTCGTCGTTCAAGAATGACAGGAAAAGTAAATAGTTTCACGACGGAATTGCAAAAATAAAGTTTGAACACCTTAAATCTGAATTGAACAAGAAAAACTATGACTATCAAAGTCACCCCGTTTTACGGTACCCAGAAAGGCATTTTTTCAATTTAGAGCAAAAATTTTCATTTTAAAATTTCTAGATTTTTTTACTTTGGATGATTATTTTTTAGAGTTCAACAATATTCTACAAAGCTGTAGAACATACAATTACAAAGGTTTTGATGTAAACATAAAGGGTTTGATTACAAGCATGAGTTATCGAAAAATTTACGAAAAAAAGTTTGGGCAGAAGAGTTAAATTATGTCAATTGTTCTAACTAGCTTTCAAATGAAAAATTAAGATCCAATATTCAACTAGTTTCTATCTGAATTAGTTAGTAACGATAAGTGTCTATCATCATTCAGGATTGATTTTAGAAACGAATATTTTAATTTATATGAACTGTCTAAGGCGTTAAAATGCAAAATAAATATACTTAAATTCAATCGGATGTTTTGAAGTCAATAGGTTGGTGCATCAAAGTGAAAGAAGGCGATACTTTTTTTTCAATTGCGATGTTTCATGGAGATTTGAAAAGAATGACCAGGGGAATATATTACGGCAAACATTATTCTTCAAAATCTGTATGATATTGAAATCAATTATTTTGAGAGACTAGTGACTTTAAAACCTGATTTTCTTCATTCTATGTTCTTTACTTACATCGAAAGCTGTGTATTCGATTATTTTTGACGTATTTGGACTCCCTCGTAACAAATTCCGTCCTCAATGTAACTTACTTTTGACCTGCTATAAACGTCCAAGTAAGTATCAATGACTTAAAGCGGCTATAACTCTTCGCTGTTGAATATTACACCCGCGCTGTTTTTGCCATATGACCCGCGCCACCAGAGAAGAAAAAAAACCAACGTCAATGATGGCGCTTTTTGGCTGGCGCTTGTTTTGGCACTTTGTTCACGCACGACGCGTAAATATCTTCAAACATCATCATAATAATAATAATGATGATCATCACATTTATCCCGGCTGTCAAAGCAGACACACGCACAAACGCACGCACGCACTCTGGAACACACTTCCATTTTTTGGGCAAAACGGCACGCAGTTTTTCAAACGCCAAAAAAAAAATCAATACGATTGGGGGACTTACATTTGGTCATTCATCCGATTTTTATAAATGACAAATGGATTCTGGTTGAAAAAAAAATCGCAAATCAACAATTCAATAAACAATACCAATAATAGGACCACCCACCCTATTCCTGGTTCCCCGAGAAGCGAAAAAAGTTCCAAGCCACTTTTCTTGATTTTTTGGACGTTCTTTTTCCTCGACGAAACGGCGTGCCGCATGAATGATAAATCGTTACGACGATGGTGGTGAAGTCGTTTTTTTTTTTCGCTGCTCAGCCTCACTCAGTTCTCGGAGTGATTTAAAATAATCGTTCTCAATTATGTTTTGGCAGAAACCCACGTGCGATGCTTGGTTTAGCATCTGCCATTCGAATAGGCCCTATCATATGTGGTGGAGCTGAGCATGATATGATGAAACGACCTTGGAAGCGGCACGCGTGATGTTGGAATTATGGCACCCGATTGATGTTCGGTTGTCTTAAAACCAATGATAAGAGATTTAAAAAGTGGACACTGGAATCGGCAGATTGATGAGTTTGGAGTGTTAAAAAAAATGCTTTTTTGGAACACCACTAGTGTCCGGACTTCAACTGATAAGGAGTCGTCTAAATTTATAAGATATAAGTTATTTGGTTTCAATTGATTGATTTTTTATTTTTTAGAAAACTATGGATGAATAAATAAATTTAATTGCTTTAAAAAATTAATCTCATTTTGTTAATTTTGTATACTACTGTGACGGATGAAATTCACATGTGATCCTCAGGTCTAGTCCCTCAATAACAAATATTTTTGGAAATTACATTCGAGTTCATTGCAAATAGTGACTGCACAGGTGCACTTGTGAACCTTTTTCAATCCTAAAATGATGAGAAAAAAATTGCGCGAGGGTTTGCAATAAAAACACTACCAGAAATCCATTCCAAGAAGACTCGAACAAACAAATGGGTAATCCATCAGCAGCACATTTCCATCCACTTTAATCTCACCGTTGTGCACAGATGGTTCATTCTTTACAAAGAGTTAATATTTTAAATTCTGGAGTTTTTTGAATGCCATAATTTTAGTGCTTTGCTTTTTTGGTGTTTTAAATACCCTGACTTTGACGGATTCAAAACCACCCAAAATGCGATAACTTTAAATTTTGTTTATTGAACCTTTAAAAAAAACCTTTTGATTTATTTTTACTGAAATAGCTTGATTCTTACATTGGAAATATGCAAAGTAACATTATAGAAATGGTTCATTTCTACCATTTTTGTCTGAAGCATGCAGCCAGATATGACAGGTATGCGGTTCAGCATTTCAAATTACGCTGCCAGTTTCACACTTTTCACTCTCGTTTACTCTGCATTAACGTCGCCCCGGAAAATACCCCCCTCTGAACAGACAGACAAACAGACCCGGGGAGACAACGAACGGTATCTCGTGAAGCGCACTCTTTTAGTTTCAGCTTCCGCAATTCATTCGTTTATCAACAGCCAACAGCCATCCAGCTAGCAGCAGCAGCACAAGTAGAAGTAGATTGCAGGTTCCAGTGCGAAACAGATTCGGTACTCTCTGGCAGTGGAGGAGAGATTAAACAGTATCTTATCACGTGGCGTAACAGAAATTTTTGTTTTCACATGAGCCAAACGATAGCACCAGACCAGCATCCAAGCGCTGCTCAGTATTGTTTGGTTGTGGCAGTTTATCCATGGTTGGGGTACCCAGTCATCCAGTTTATCCCCACGATGAAGAACACTGCGAAATGCAACCTGTGGGTCTTAGAAAAGTAGACCGGTCACCCTAATTAAAAAAAAAAATACAAAAATACAAAAATACAAAAATACAAAAATACAAAAATACAAAAATACAAAAATACAAAAATACAAAAATACAAAAATACAAAAATACAAAAATACAAAAATACAAAAATACAAAAATACAAAAATACAAAATACAAAAATACAAAAATACAAAAATACAAAAATAAAAATACAAAATACAAAATACAAAAATACAAAAATACAAAATACAAAATACAAAAATACAAAAATACAAAAATACAAAAATACAAAATACAAAAATACAAAATACAAAATACAAAAACAATACAAATACAAAAATACAAAAAAGTGTAAAAATACAAAATACAAAATACAAACAAAAATACAAAAATACAAAATACAAAAATACAAAATACAAAAATACAAACACAAAACAAAAAAATACAAAAATACAAAAATACAAAATACAAAATACAAAAATACAAAAATACAAAAATACAAAAATACAAAAATACAAAAATACAAAAATACAAAAATACAAAAATACAAAAACAAAAAAATACAAAATACAAAAATACAAAAATACAAAAATACAAAAATACAAAAAAATACAAATATAAAAAATACAAAAATACAAAAATACAAATACAAAAAAATACAAATACAAAAATACAAAAATACAAAATACAAAAATACAAAAATACAAAAATACAAAATACAAAAATACAAAATACAAAAATACAAAAATACAAAAATACAAAAACAAAAAACAAACAAAAATACAAAATACAAAAATACAAAAATACAAAAATAAAATACAAAAAATACAAATACAAAAAATACAAAATACAAAAATAGGTGCAACAAAATACAAAAATACAAAATACAAAAATACAAAAATACAAAAATAAAAATACAAAAGATACAAAAATACAAAAATACAATAAAAATACAAAAATACAAAATACAAAAATACAAAATACAAAATACAATACAAAATACAAAAATACAAAAATACAAAATACAAAAATACAAAATACAAAAATACAAAATACAAAATACAAAAATACAAAAATACAAAAAAAATACAAAAATACAAAAATACAAAAATACAAAAATACAAAAATACAAAATACAAAAATACAAAAATACAAAAATACAAAAATACAAAATAAAAAAAAATAAAATACAAAAATACAAAAATACAAAAATACAAAAATAAAAACAAAATAAAATACAAAAATACAAAAATACAAAATACAAAAATACAAAATACAAAAATACAAAAATACAAAAATACAAAAATACAAAAATACAAAAATACAAATACAAAAATACAAAAATACAAAAATACAAAAATACAAAAATACAAATACAAAAATACAAAAATACAAAAATACAAAAATACAAAAATACAAAACACAAATACAAAAATACAAAATGTAAAAATACAAAATACAAAAATACAAAATACAAAAATACAAAAATAAAAAAATACAAAATACAAAATACAAAAATACAAAAATACAAAAATACAAAAATACAAAATACAAAAATACAAATACAAAATACAAAATACAAAAATAAAAATACAAAAATACAAAATACAAAATACAAAATACAAAAATACAAAAATACAAAAATACAAATACAAAAATACAAAAATACAAAAATACAAAAATACAAAAATACAAAAATACAAAAATACAAAAATATAAAAATACAAAATACAAAAATACAAAAATACAAAAATACAAAAACAACAAAATACAAAAATACAAAATACAAAAATAAAAATACAAAAATACAAAAATACAAAATACAAAAATACAAAATACAAAAATACAAAATACAAAAAATACAAAAAAAATACAAAAATACAAAATACAAAATACAAAATACAAAAATACAAAAATACAAAAATACAAAAATACAAAATACAAAAATACAAAAAAATACAAAATACAAAATACAAAAATACAAAAATACAAATACAAAAATACAAAAATACAAAAATACAAAATACAAAAATACAAAAATACAAAAATAAAAATACAAAATACAAAAATACAAAAATACAAAATACAAAAAACAAAATACAAAAATACAAATACAAAAATACAAAATACAAAATACAAAATACAAAAATACAAAATACAAAAATACAAAATACAAAAATACAAAAATACAAAAATACAAAAATACAAAAATACAAAAATACAAAAATACAAAAATACAAAAATACAAAAATACAAAAATACAAAAATACAAAAATACAAAAATACAAAAATACAAAAATACAAAAATACAAAAATACAGGTGCGTCGCGGTCCTCGCGCAGGATTTTTGTTGCCGTTTCCGTCTTTGTTGTCCCCCCGATTGTGTGTGTATTTCGATCCGGGTGGTTTCGGGATGTTTGACAGTTGCGTTGGAGAATTTGAACGGTGTGCGTCGCGGTCCTCGCGCAGGATTTTCGTTGCCGTTTCCGTCTTTGTTGTCCCCCCGATTGTGCGTGTATTTCGATCCGGGCGGTTTCGCGTTTTCGCATTTTAGTTGGTTTTATCTTTCCACAGCCGGCTGTCTAAGATTAAATCATTTATGCTAAACTCAACACCAAATAACCGGAAATAGTCTCATCCGCATACTCCGACTGTTTGCCTTGAGAATGCATAATACATCACACCATTAAACAAAATTTATTGATTATTGGGTCGCATCATCATCCTCTATGTTGAATCCTGGCCATTACCCTTACCCACTAACAAAATCCCAAGTAGAAGTAGTTTTCCGGCACACGCGGGGTGTGGATATCGTATAGAACCCACCCTTGGTAGCAGCCTGTGCTAACTAACATTCCCGTCCCATTCCCTCGAGATCTACAAACTGACATGGCGGGCGCCGTTGGTGGCCAACGACTGTTTCCTATTCGCACCGGCCCTAGTTTTGATGATCGTGATGTTTTATCTTTTCAGCGCATTCATGCATGCTGTTGATAAGGGAAACATCATTTGATCGTTGAAGCGTGTGACCGGTTGTGCTGATGGGAAATTATGGTCCTGTTCAGCAACGGAGAAGGACAACCATGGGTGGTCTCTCATGCTCATGCTCATGCTTAAGGCTACCAACTGTACGGATTTTTTCCTTACCGTACGGATTTTCGACCCTCTTCGCGGATTTTTAACAGGCCAGAATTTTTGTACGGAATTCTTTTGCCTAATACGGATTTGTACGGAATTTTTACAGCTGTGTTTATTTTTTACATTATATTTTACAGCTTTGTTTTAATTGAAATATTTTTTTTTTAAATTCGACTAAAGCTTTTGCTAGTAGGACATTTTGATTTAACTGTCAGTTTGATTTTAAAGGGATAACTTGTATAGTTTTCCTAGGGACCCTAAATTGCGAGACTGGTCGATGTGAATTTGACGTACCCAAACAGACACAAGTTTGACGTATCCAAACGAGCATTTGCCTTTACGCCCAGCAAAACTTGGCAGTGTTGGCAAGCACAAAACACACGTTGCCAGAAAGATTTAGCAAAGTCTGGCCAGTCTCCCTATTTAGGGTTTCTAAGATTTCCGGGTTTTCTTAAGTTCAAAGTTGATTATAAATAATTGTTCTTTTCTAATTCCTTTACAAAACATATTTATCTCATAAAAGATCCAAAGGCTTTATAAAGCTAGTGTCTTATGATAATTTGAATTAACAAATCTAGAGTTATCAGCTTGTTTTACATGTTTATAGGAGCTTTTCAAAAACAAAAACATACTCTGGAAATGTTTTCGTAAAAACACTGAGAACGATATTTGTCTAAAAACAAACTAGACATTTCGTGAAATTTTAAACGTTTAACAAAAAAAAAATATGGAAGAACATGATTTGATTCAGCAAATCACGGTTTATTTTGGGAATATTTTTAAACATGCAATTCTGATAGCAAAGTGAAATTGGTTAACTGCAAAAACGACACATTTTTATATTGTTATTCCACATTCCAAATTTATCCAAATAATTCCTTGACAGTTTTCTAAATTACAAAATACAAAAATATTTAAATAACTTACGCCCTTCTCAAATGTCATTTTTAAGTACAATTGGCTCCATATACACAAAAATGGCTTTTATAGGCCTAGGATAACATGTCTAAAAAGTTTCATTGAAATCGGAGAGGATCGGGTATAAAAGTTCCTGATTTGAGCTGGAATTGGTCTTATATCTTGGTGTCATATTGGCAAAGTGTACGGATTTTTGCTCAGCAAGAGTTGGTAGCCTTACTCATGCTCAAATACAAAAATACAAAAATACACAAATAACCTAACTCACAATTTTCTCTAATTTCTCTTAAAAAATCGCATCTTTTTGTCTGTGCTGGAGCATCGAGGGACATGAAGGTATTAGAAGCTATACTTTAGCGCAAGACTACCTGTCAGAACTGTTGAGTACATTCATTGGTGCAACTCGGAGTGAGCGGAGATTTTCGATAGTCCAAACTGGATTTTCCCCGAATTACTCCATGAAAACCTGCATACGCTTGGCAGGAAGATGATGAAGGTGTTCGTGGGAATGTTTGTCTCTGTTTTTGGCGCTTTGTTTACCTTCTCTGGCATACATAGTACTCCCAGAGAGGATGGGGATGTTGTTGTTGTTGTTGTCCAAACACCACCTGCAGAAGGAAGTTTTTATTCCCTTGTAGCGCACAGAGTACAGTTTTCATGAGTTTCGGCAAAAAATAACATACCAGATTTTCAACAACGAAAGTACACTTTTTAGTTGATATTATGTGCAGGGGAGGACATCGATTCGGCAGTCAGCGTGAAGAGCCCAGGAGGACAACTTAGCATGGGAAGAAAAACTTTGAGATTTATGGTGCCCAAAACACCGTAATTGATGGAACTTTTGAAGGTCGTTTAAGTACCCCTCGGTGGTTCCGGTTTGTTGAAACATTGTACACGTGTTTTGATCAGTGATATGAAAAAGTTGAAGAACGAGCAATTCGAGACTGTAACTTTGTCAAAATATTAGAAGTAAAGAAGTAAAGAAGTAGTAAATGAAACAAACCGGGCGTAACATTGAAATTAGTAAATTATGTAAATTTCAACAAGATTGCACCTAGATTTCAGCTGCCCCAGCTTCGAATACCACAGAGTACCCCTTTAACAAACCTCAATTAAAATTACCTCATTTACCATATTCCACCCATTATTGCAGCGTTTAGAGCGTTCCCCAGTGACCTAGTTCCAAACATAATTGAACCCGCACTGACTTCCTAATGCACTGCCTGCAATGCTGCTTCTGCTGCTGAAGTTCAACATTCTAAGCGGCCCTTTTTCCGGTCCATTAGCGCCGAACAATGTCGGAATCGGAACCAGTCGAATCTGCGCCCGAGCCACACTCTGTGCCGATACACACGTGAGTTATGTGGTTTCACCCCAGCCAGGCGCAGAAGTGTGCCCTTCCCGATGTCAGAAGGGGCAGAAGCAGCAGCTAATAAATAGTTCACCTACATTTAGACTGTGGACTGTGTGGACTAGGAAACGGCAAAGTGAGGCAGAGTCATTCTAATGTGGCTTTTAAAGGCATGTCAAATGCAGAGAGCAGTGGAAGCTTAAACTTAATAAGAAAAGTCATATTTGAACAATGCAAAAAACTAAAGGGATTTTCCTTAAGTAATTCTTGCTTTAATAAATTTCTAGTTAATTTTTCATGTATGTAGTATTTTCATGCAGGATCAGCTATAATAGCTAGCATAATTTTCTGAGAAAAAATGATAGAACGAAAGTTCGAGTTGTTTCTTTTCAAACAGCTATTAGGTTAAATAAAGATCTTTTCAATTCTGTTATTGGGTTAAAAGGTTGGTCTTCCCTAAATGATTTCTGTAGTTTAGTGACCATATAATTTATTGGAACGAAAAGTCGTAATGTTGAAGTTTATTTTAAGTAACCAAGACTAAAATTATGCTTCTGATTTTAGTTCAGTCAGTGAAGATTTTTAATGTAGGAAAAAAAAAAACAAACAATTAGTTCGATATTTTTCAGCGATCGCTTGTCCAATCTTCTGTATCAATACAAAAAACGCAAAGCAAATAAATCCACTTTAGCGACCCCCGGGTCTTTTGTGGGCTATGTTGCAAGTTTCTGCTCATTTCTAGGCGTCCGAAGGTTATAGTGTGGTGAGTCACCCAAAACCTCTTTTACGCAAATGGACCGACGTTTTACTTCCCCATCCGATAGAAGGCCAGGAGGATAAGGTAGGAATCGAACCCGCGCCCCATAGCAACTTGGGGATCGGCAGCCGAAGCCGCTAACCACCGCGCCACGAGGCCCTCTGTATCAACACGTAAAATTTGAAAAAAAAAAACTCCATTAAAACTTAAGTTGCTCTGTCTCAATGATAGTCCAAATTATCAAAAGTTGTATAAATTAAATTTTGATGACAACAATATATAATGTAAATATAAAAAATATAAAAAGGTATAAAAATTTAAATGGTTTCAACATTTGACATAAACCTAGAAAAATGTTCAAAACGGTCCGACCCAAAAGCGTCCGTCATGCAGCTCAGAAGTTTGAATTTTGATTCCACTAAAACTGGTAAAATGAAATAAAATTTGCAATGGCCTAAAACATACCAAAAATAAAAAAAAAGCTAATGAGGTAAAGTTTGTCAAAATGAAGTTTTTGTTGTAGAATGTGAAATATATAAATAACCGGCTCCGTGGGTTGCGACTTCTGTCTCTTAAGCAGGAGATTCATGGATCAAATCCCGGTCGGTCCCCTTGAGCATTATATTTCTATCACTTCTTTTCTGTTCTTCGTTCACGAACACTCGCCGAAGATTCTTTTGTTCTATCAAAAAAAAAAAAAAAAAAAAAAAATCGCAATAAAATAACGCGAGAGGAGGATCAGGAACCGACCACGCATTACGTATCGTTAAACTGCGTTGGAAAATGTTGTTTTAGGGCGGCTTTTGTGGACTACGCTCTTGAGGGGGATTGATTGTGAATGTGGGATGAGAGAGGAAAAGATTTAATCACGGATGTAATATTTGAACATTAGGGTGCCCAGAAAAAATGACCCCCTGCTCCACAAGCGAAAAACAGGTTTTTGGGTTATTTTAAGCATCTGTGTAAATTTTGAGCGAAATTGGATGAGATTAACCCATTGATACTCGAGCCTAAAGTTGGTGAAAAAAGTGTTTTTCATACAAAAATGACTTTTTTAAATCGCTAATTACTTTTCAGGATCGAGTTTTACAGTTTTAACATGTTCTACAAAGTTGTAGAGCAATAAATTTTCAATAAGAATTTCACTTTTGGGAATATTTGGATGGAAGTAGCGCACCGTGCAGACCAAACCGTAAGAAACTTGGGTTTTCCATACATTTTTTCGATTTTTCCCATACAAACTTCACCTCCAAGTATCAATGGATAAATGTTGACCGATTTTGCTCATATTTGGCCCAGTGGCCTAAAATAGGTCAAGGAACAATATTCAGCTTGTGGAGCGAGGTTTTGAAAAAAAGTCCCATATTCTGGGCACCCTATTGAACATACATGAAAGATCTGAATGTTTGATATTTTTACAACCCTGCTGGCAACTTTTCAGTCAGCTGTCAATTTAACGTGGATTTTTTTATGAAAGATTAACTTTCTAATGAAGTACTCTAAGTTTTGAATTGGGGTAATTCTCTACCAACTCACACGAAATAGGGAAAAGTTGCCCGACCCTATTCGATTTCCGTGAAACTTTGTTCTAAGGGGTAACTTTTGTTCTGATTACGAATCCGAGGTCCATTTTTTATATCTCACGATGGACTTTTATGTAAAATTGGATGCCCGATTTGATGGCGTACTCAGAATTTCGAAAAAACGTATTTTTCATCGAAAAAAAAACACTTAAAATTTTTTTTAAGCTGTTCCATTTTCCGTTACTCAAATGAAATTTTTTTGGAACATGTCATTTAAAGGGAAATTTGATGTACTTTTCGAATCTACATTTCATTTTTGCCTTCCTCACCTCACTGAGGCAAGGCTATAAAATCACTCAAAAATTGAACTTTTTAAATAAGCCTCCCAGATATACCTTTACGTATACATATCGACTCAGAATCAAATTCTGAGCAAATGTCTGTGCGTGTGGATGGACGTAGAATTTTTTTTCTCACTCACTTTTCTCGGAACTGGCTCGACCGATTTTGTCCGGATCTATGTTTTTGGATTTGCCTTCAGGTTCTTTAAGTCTTTTTTTAAATTTCATCCGGCTTGGTGCAGTACTTTAAAAGATATGTTCGAAAAACTGTTTTGGTTGATACTAAAAAGGGTCATTATTTACATAATTTGAAAGCTCCGGCGGATAGCTGTCGGAACTTTACGCTCAGTGCACGCACACAAAAACTGCAGTGCTTTCAAATGGTTCATTAAATTTATCATACCTAGATGGCAGCACTCAGATGTATAGTGTCTTTACTAAGTAAGCGTTAGCCAAAGCTTTCGTAGTGTGTGGTTGCAAGGCTTTTAGGAGGAAGGCAGCAACCACCTTCCGGTGGATTAAGTAACGTTTTTCATTTAGAACAAAAAATTTCATTATATAATTTCGTGTTTTTTATAACTTTGCAGAGTTATTTTTTAGAGTGTAACAATCTTCTACAAAGTTGTAGAACAGAAAATTTCAAAAACTTTAATATGTAAACATAAGGGGTTTGCTTATAAATATCACCGCGCCACAAGGCCCTTAGGACAAAGTTTCACGCAAATCGAAGAGGGGTCGGGGCAACTGCTGTGTGAATTGGCGGAGAATTACCCATTGTTCAGTGCTCCAATTTGTATCCGGGCAGCATGTAGCTATATTTCCATGACAAATTGTTAAAAGAAAAGATATTTATCCGATCTTCTTGGGTCTTGGTTCTTCCAGCTTTGATTTTGAAGTATTTTCAAAGAATGCGTAATATTTGGTGAATTTGGTTTAGAAACTTTTTATTGGAGGTCAAAATTGGTCAAGTGTGTAGTTTTTACATGAATCCATCAATTTTCAGACACTTTTCTGAACGAAAAATCTTCGAAATTGCCTTAAAAAGTAGCCTTAGACCCCGACGACTTATTCATGATATCAAATAACAGACTTGCAGAATTTCGTATCTTAATGTTCTCTGAAATAACCGTGCGTCATACAAATTTTGGAGATAACTGCTCATTTCAACTGGTTATCACTTCGTACTGAATCACGTTAAACTGCAACTACACCTACAAAACACCACCAAACTTCCCACCCTCCCAAGGACCCCCCGGAAGTGGCGCGCATTTCTCTTATTGAACGTTGGAAAACAATTTCACAAAAAGCAATTAAAAAGTTTTACACGTGGCGCGTGCAATCTACGCGACAGGACTGCCATGCTCCTGCCTGCCCGGGAAAACAGCTATTTGATTTCACTCCCTTGTTGCCGGCTCCAAATACATGACGACACGGAGGAGTGCAACTTCCTGTCGGCGTGCGCGGCTCCGCCGGAAGCTGCATGCACATTTCCTGACTCTGTGTAACGTGATTGCCCGGTGCACCTGAGGAGCGGCAGCACCGAATCGAACACGTGTGCACTTGACATCGAGGCAGAATTTGTTTGTTTGCTATTTTAATACGGATTTTCCGGGCGCAATTTTGGGGGGCGGCAAAAGTTTGCCGTTCGATGTGACAGTACAAAAATATGTTTTCGATTTGAATTTCATTTCCAATGGTTGACATTTTTTAAAATTGGTTCATGATGCAATGGAGATTTGAAAATTGTTTTTTCTTTTCTAAATAAAATCAAATTTTCGTTCCGACAATCGTAATTGAGGTCACTCCAAAGGTTGACAGGAAAAACACGCCTAATTGTCCTATGGACAAATTTGCATCCCCAGGTTTAAAACAAGCCGTAACAAACTGTTACCACAAAAGTTGCTCTCATCATTTGGACGAAACCACACCACACATGCAACCAAAAACCCACGTGCACTATTTTTGGGCTCATTCTGGATAAACTTTGTCTGCATGCCAAACTGGGTGCCGTCCTCTTTTTAGTTTGCGAATGTTGTTCGCCCTGCAAAACATCAGTAAAAACTAAATCTATTTTCGAGAGGAATTTGTTCGGGAGTTTCAAGAGTTCTTCGTAGAGTGGCATTACTTGTTTCCAACTTGTTGTTTGTGTTTTTTTTTTGCAGAACTGAACTTTCATGGCTTTCGGGTCAAATGTGGCAGGACGGTGCTTGAACTTGACTTGGCAATTCAATGTTGTTGCAAACTTGTTGCTTTGGAGTGTTGTTGGTGTTAGTTTTCAAGTTTTTTTTATTTGAAAGATGGAAACAAGGCCAACTTTAAGCAACTTTAAACTTTGCAAAAAAGTCTTTTTATATCAATCTTTTTGCAATAATTTGCAGCCTGAAATGGTTATTAATTGAAAATATGGTGACTTCTTTGTTAGAGTTGACGCCCTATTTGATGGCGCACAAATAATTTTGAAACATACTTATTTTTAATTAAATAAAAACTAGATTAACTTTAAAACTTTTTGCATTTTTTGTAATTTACCTGTAAAAAATGTCAGAAATATCATGTTATAGGAAATTTATTATACATTTTATTATGCAATAACCCAGCAGGGTTAGTTTTTTTAATGTTTTTGTGCTATTCAGGGTTATTTTGCGGCTTTTAATTACGAACCAATTGGTATCTAAACATGTATACGTCATCACTGAAATTTTAAAGTTAACACAGTTTTAGTGAATTAAGATTCCCGTTTTCTTTTTATTCGTTTTTGCGCGCGGCGCTCAAAACTCCAGTTTTAATTTTCAAAAAACAATATCTAGGCATTCGTTGGTGAACACCTCCCATTATTGAATATGTTACGTAAAATTGTTCAAGGAGTCCGATAAACAAAGAATCCGATAAACATATTTTCAGACATAGGCTCTTTGGTTCAGACACCGTCAAAACGACATTTTAAAGTTTCATTCAACCT
Source organism: Culex quinquefasciatus (assembly GCF_015732765.1). Classification (NCBI taxonomy): domain Eukaryota; kingdom Metazoa; phylum Arthropoda; class Insecta; order Diptera; family Culicidae; genus Culex; species Culex quinquefasciatus. The sequence continues at coordinate 125,947,756 of NC_051862.1, forward strand.
TTTAAAATGTAAGGCTAGATTTTTCCTAGAAAGAACAACTTATCACCTTTCATTTGCATTCAAGACAACTGAAATCGGTATGATTTTTTTTAAATGTGGTTTTTGCAAAAAATTACGAAAATTTTCATTTTTGGAACCACCCTAGCACGGTGTAGGTCACCCTTAATGGCCGCACAAAAAAGTCAAATAATTTTGGCTATGGAACTCCCAAAAAAATGTTGAGCCCGATTGGAGAACTTTTTTTCGGTTGAGGCTCTTTACAAATGGAATTGCTGTTTTGATTTAAGGGGTTACATACAGTATGTAAAAAAGTATTTACACCCCTTGGGCACTATGCACATTTTGTGATGAAACATGTAACAATTTAAAGTTTGACAGAAACCTAGTACTACGTTTTGTTCAGAAACTCATGCCGAACATTTTGCTACTAAAAGCTCATGAAAAGATGATTTCTATAAAAAGTTATATAACAATAACTATTACAAAAATATAAAAAGGTGCAAAAAAAGTTAATAATGTTATTTGTTGACACATCACCATAAATCCAGCCTCCCAACTCCAAATAGGCATCCCTGACTGATTAAAAAAATAATTTGGATTGAATATAAAGTTTACTAACTACTTAGTATAAAAGTTTATATAACTCTGGAAATTCTATATAAAACTTATCTAAACTTAATTTTGCAAACTTTTAATTTAACTAAATGTCAATATATTACCATAGAATTGCTAAATAACACCGTTTTGGGGGTCTTTGCATCGCTAGAATAGATTTTTCGTTGGAATTTCGTACCAACCCGGAATTACGTCGTCGGAAAATCCGCCGGCATCCGAACCGGTCCACGATTCACAAGTCAACCTATGTGGCATCGGAAAGGGCATAAGATTACCGATCTTTCGATAAAACCCAAAACGGTGTTATTTAGCAATTCTATGGTAATATATTGACATTTAGTTAAATTAAAAGTTTGCAAAATTAAGTTTAGATAAGTTTTATATAGAATTTCCATAGTTATATAAACTTTTATACTAAGTAGTTAGTAAACTTTATATTCAATCCAAATTATTTTTTTAATCAGTCAGGGATGCCTATTTGGAGTTGGGAGGCTGCAAATTTGTTAAGTGTATTTGAGTGTCCCCCATGTTCTGGCATTTATTTTTTTTGTGAGTAGATTAACTGTCTTTTTTGCCTTCCTCACTGAGGTAAGGCTATAATACTGCTCTAAAAATGAACTTTGTATAAAAACGTCGTAGACCCACCTTCATGTATACATATCGACTCAGAATCGAAAACTGAACAAATGTCTGTGTGTATGTGTGTGTGTATGTGTGTGTGTATGTATGTATGTGACCAACAAACTAGCTCATGTTTCTCGGCACTTGCTGAACCGATTTGACCTGTTGCATTCGACTTGGTTTAGGGTCCCATAGATCGAGTTTTATACAGATTGAGGTTTCGATAAGTAGTTCAAAAGTTATGTATAAAAATGTGTTTTCACATATATCCGGATCTCACTTAAATGTATGTAAACCATGTCCGGGTCCATCATCCGACCCATCGTTGGTTAGGTTATCAAAAGACCTTTCCAACGAGTCCAAAACATTGATGATCTGGCAACCCTGTCTCGAGATATGCCCACTTAAGTGATATTGATGTACTTTTTGGAAGCCGGATCTCACTTAAATGTATGTAAACTATGTCCGGATCCACCATCCGACCCATCGTTGGTTAGGTTATCAAAAGACCTTTCCAACGAGTTCAAAACATTAAAGATCTGGCAACCCTGTCTCGAGGTATGGCCACTTAAGTGATATTTATGTACTTTTTGGAAGCTGGATCTAACTTAAATGTATGTAAACCATGTCCGGATCCACCATCCGACCCATTGTTGGTTAGGTTATCAAAAGACCTTTCCAACGAGTCCAAAACATTGAAGATCTGGCAACCCTGTCTCGAGATATGGCCATTTAAGTGACATTTATGTACTTTTTTGAAGCCGGATCTCACTTAAATGTATGTAAACTATGTCCGGATCCACCATTCAACCCATCGTTGGTTAGGTTATCAAAAGACCTTTCCAACGAGTTTAAAACATTAAAGATCTGGCAACCCTGTCTCGAGGTATGGCCACTTAAGTGATATTTATGTACTTTTTGGAAGCCGGATCTCACTTAAATGTATGTAAAACATGTCCGGATCCACCATCCGACCCATTGTTGGTTAGGTTATCAAAAGACCTTTCCAACGAGTCCAAAACATTAAAGATCTGGCAACCCTGTCTCGAGGTATGGCCACTTAAGTGATATTTATGTACTTTTTGGAAGCCGGATCTAACTTAAATGTATGTAAACCATGTCCGGATCCACCATCCGACTCATTGTTGGTTAGGTTATCAAAAGACCTTTCCAACGAGTCCAAAACATTGAAGATCTGGCAACCCTGTCTCGAGATATGGCCACTTAAGTGACATTTATGAACTTTTTTGAAGCCGGATCTCACTTAAATGTATGTAAACTATGTCCGGATCCACCATTCAACCCATCGTTGGTTAGGTTATCAAAAGACCTTTCCAACGAGTTCAAAACATTAAAGATCTGGCAACCCTGTCTCGAGGTATGGCCAATTAAGTGATATTTATGTACTTTTTGAAAGCCGGATCTCACTTAAATGTATGAAAACTATGTCCGGATCCACCATCCGACCTATCGTTGGTTAGGTTATCAAAAGACCTTTCCAACGAGTCCAAAACATTGAAGATCTGGCAACCCTGTCTCGAGGTATGGCCACTTAAGTGATATTTATGTACTTTTTGAAAGCCGGATCTCACTTAAATGTATGAAAACTATGTCCGGATCCACCATCCGACCTATCGTTGGTTAGGTTATCAAAAGACCTTTCCAACGAGTCCAAAACATTGAAGATCTGGCAACCCTGTCTCGAGGTATGGCCACTTAAGTGATATTTATGTACTTTTTGGAAGCCGGATCTCACTTAAATGTATGTAAAATATGTCCGGATCCACCATTCAACCCATCGTTGGTTAGGTTATCAAAAGATCTTTCCAACGAGTTCAAAACATTAAAGATCTGGCAACCCTGTCTCGAGGTATGGCCACTTAAGTGATATTTATGTACTTTTTGAAAGCCGGATCTCACTTGAATGTATGAAAACTATGTCCGGATCCACCATCCGACCTATCGTTGGTTAGGTTATCAAAAGACCTTTCCAACGAGTTCAAAACATTAAAGATCTGGCAACCCTGTCTCGAGGTATGGCCACTTAAGTGATATTTTTGTACTTTTTGAAAGCCGGATCTCACTTAAATGTATGAAAACTATGTCCGGATCCACCATCCGACCTATCGTTGGTTAGGTTATCAAAAGACCTTTCCAACGAGTTCAAAACATTAAAGATCTGGCAACCCTGTCTCGAGGTATGGCCACTTAAGTGATATTTATGTACTTTTTGAAAGCCGGATCTCACTTAAATGTATGAAAACTATGTCCGGATCCACCATCCGACCTATCGTTGGTTAGGTTATCAAAAGACCTTTCCAACGAGTCCAAAACATTGAAGATCTGGCAACCCTGTCTCGAGGTATGGCCACTTAAGTGATATTTATGTACTTTTTGGAAGCCGGATCTCACTTAAATGTATGTAAACTATGTCCGGATCCACCATTCAACCCATCGTTGGTTAGGTTATCAAAAGACCTTTCCAACGAGTTCAAAACATTAAAGATCTGGCAACCCTGTCTCGAGGTATGGCCACTTAAGTGATATTTATGTACTTTTTGAAAGCCGGATCTCACTTAAATGTATGTAAACTATGTCCGGATCCACCATTCAACCCATCGTTGGTTAGGTTATCAAAAGACCTTTCCAACGAGTTCAAAACATTAAAGATCTGGCAACCCTGTCTCGAGGTATGGCCACTTAAGTGATATTTATGTACTTTTTGAAAGCCGGATCTCACTTAAATGTATGAAAACTATGTCCGGATCCACCATCCGACCTATCGTTGGTTAGGTTATCAAAAGACCTTTCCAACGAGTCCAAAACATTGAAGATCTGGCAACCCTGTCTCGAGGTATGGCCACTTAAGTGATATTTATGTACTTTTTGGAAGCCGGATCTCACTTAAATGTATGTAAACTATGTCCGGATCCACCATTCAACCCATCGTTGGTTAGGTTATCAAAAGACCTTTCCAACGAGTTCAAAACATTAAAGATCTGGCAACCCTGTCTCGAGGTATGGCCACTTAAGTGATATTTATGTACTTTTTGAAAGCCGGATCTCACTTAAATGTATGAAAACTATGTCCGGATCCACCATCCGACCTATCGTTGGTTAGGTTATCAAAAGACCTTTCCAACAAGTTTAAAACATTGATGATCTGGCAACCCTGTCTCGAGGTATGGCCACTTAAGTGTATTTATGTACTTTTTTATTCTGGATCTTAAAAATAGATGAAATTTTTGTACAATTCCATCATATCAGCAATTGTTGGTGATAAGTGAGGAAGGCTCCAACCACATAGGTGGATTAAGTTAGTTTTTTACTATACATTGAAAAAATCAGAAATTCTCACCAAAATTTTAACAGATTTGAACAATACTACACTTATGACATTTGAGTTATTTACTGCAACTACATAGTAGTCAATGTCACGGCCAATTAGCGGATACAGCCGTGAACTTGAACGGTTTTCCTGGCGTGCAGTCATTGAACCGCTTAATTTTCGCTCATTTATTTTATAGTCCAAATTAGCCAAATCTAATGGCACTCCCTTTCGTTTCAAAATAAAAACGGGGCCACAAAACACAACAATACCACTCACAGAAGCATTCCTAAGCTATCCAGAACAGACTGACGGACGGAGAATTTGTGCGTGCTTCATGAACTAAAAATTGAGCCGGCCGGCAACTTTTGCGTATTTTTTTCCCACTCCAAAAAAGAGCACTAAAATTTGATGGCCAATGGTTCAACGCAACATGTCTAGCTCAGTTTTTTACGACCCTGTCTATCCTTTGGCTTCCACTTTTTTTTCTGAAAAGAGGGGGCTCTCTTTCTCAAAGGAAAGCATTTTTGCCACTCGTTTGTCTGCCACCGACACATCGGAATCTATTGCATAATATTTTGCTCTCCGATGTTTAGCCCTACGCCGAGTGTCAAAAAATGAAAGACGTTTTTGGCTGCCGATGAGTGCGGAAGCATATTTTTGGAAAATGGTGTTTGCGCGGTTTTTTTGGAGCTCTTTCTTGGTCATAAATCATTTGAGCTGGCGTGAATGCGTATAAACAATGTCTGGAATTTATAGTTCTTTTCTTGACAGTGGATTTAGAAATGAACCCTTTTTCGCACGATTAAGTGAACATAAGTCTGCGTTTGGGATTGTGAGGAGTAGAAAATCTGAAAATGTGTTAATTGATTTCTCATTTTTTTAATAAATCATCACGCTCTGTTTGCATTTGGTTCAATTAATCAACCTTGACCAGATTGATTAACACTTTTTTTTTGTTAATTTTGTATCCTTAAAAAAATTAAAAAAAATGTACAATATTAACAACGTAAACTAAAACAGATCAAATTTCATATCAATAATTTAGACAAGTCCGGCCACACCCATCGCTCCACTTTGTAAGGTCAGCACCATGCTGACCTATCTCCAACGGTCGTTGTCTTCTTCGAGCAAACCACGACGATGACCCTGGGAGATGAGCATCGGTCAGTGGAGTTTACATGTGAACTTGACAGAGTCCAGATTTGTTTACTCTTCGTGAGAAATTGATGCTTTCTTTTCGCCCTTTCACTGCTGCTATCTCCGTTCAAACATTGATGGCCCTGCCGAAGAACGAAAAAAAAAGGGAAAACTTGACGATCGATGGCAAAACGCCACAGTTTCTTCTGCTTCAAAGGATGATTTACGACTTTTGTTCCACCGCGATGGTTGCGTTTTGTCTGTGGTACCATACTATGTGTGGGATTCTCCCACGTGGGTAATTCTTGTGAAAATTCTTCATAATGACCGCGCGAAGATATTCGCGCAAAAACGGGAACTTGGGCCATAATTTATGCTCACTCATTCATATCAATTCTAGCAGGCAAGAATTTCTCACCAGTAATGGTGCTTTTGGGGGTAAAAAGGGGTTGCTGCTTCCTTATTAGTTGTAATAAATTGAGTCAGTTGGCGATGATTTAGCATTCTTACAAATGAAAAATCAGATATGAACTCTCATGAATAACTCAATTTCACTATGCAACACTCAATCTCACGTTGAAACGATTATTTCAGTAACATAAAAAAACATAAAAACATAAAAACATAAAAACATAAAAACATAAAAACATAAAAATATAAAAACATAAAAACATAAAAACATAAAAACATAAAAACATAAAAACATAAAAACATAAAAACATAAAAACATAAAAACATAAAAACATAAAAACATAAAAACATAAAAACATAAAAACATAAAACATAAAAACATAAAAACATAAAAACATAAAAACATAAAACATAAAACATAAAAACATAAAAACATAAAACATAAAAACATAAAACATAAAACATAAAACATAAAAACATAAAACATAAAAACATAAAAACATAAAAACATAAAAACAAAAACATAAAAACATAAAAACATAAAAACATAAAACATAAAAACATAAAAACATAAAACATAAAAACATAAAACATAAAAACATAAAAACATAAAAACATAAAAACATAAAAACATAAAAACATAAAAACATAAAAACATAAAAACATAAAAACATAAAACATAAAAACATAAAACATAAAAACATAAAAACATAAAAACATAAAAACAAAAAACATAAAACATAAAAACATAAAAACATAAAAACATAAAAACATAAAAACATAAAAACAAAAACATAAAACATAAAAACATAAAAACATAAAAACATAAAAACATAAAAACATAAAAACATAAAAACATAAAAACATAAAAACATAAAAACATAAAAACATAAAAACATAAAAACATAAAAACATAAAAACATAAAAACATAAAAACATAAAAACATAAAAACATAAAAACATAAAAAAATTAAAAACATAATAACATAAAAACATAAAAAACCTGCTTCAAAAAAATTAAATTCTTGTGAAAAAAAACTTTTGTGCGGTACTAAATTTTGAAAAATGCTGAAAATGAACGCAAGAAATTGCGTTTTAAATTGATTTCGATTGATTGCGCTTGAACTTCTATTAAAACTTTGAGGCTTTTGAATAATTAAAAAAAAGTTATGTTGCAAATAGAATATTTTTTATGGCCGTATAAATTTCTGAATAAATTAAAATTTCTGAAAAGATATTAGAAAATAAACTTGTTAAACTACAATTTTTAATAGATATTAGTCATTTATATTCTTATTTTGATTTTTGAATTTAAATTGCTCTAAACTTATAATAAAACAAGATACAAATAGTCAATAGTTTAAAAAATATTGATATAATATAGATTTTGACATTTTTGCTGGAAAATTGTCGCGTTTCGATCGATTAGAAGCGATTTTTCTTTTTTACGGGTGACGAAGAACTGCGCGAGGGTTTCATTCTGCGATGTCGCAGATAAATTCTTGGGCTGATTCTTGGAGCTCTTCCTGATCCATCGCAAAAAAACATCGCTGATTCTAGCGAAACTGATCCAACAAACAGAGAAGATTTTCATTAAACCAGGTTTTCAAACGGAATCAAACAAAAAAGACAGCTCCTGGATTGATACTACCGCATCGACTTCCATACATAATTATAAAAAAATACGATCTCGCCTTCAACTTTCTTAAGATTTCTTGACTTCAACTCCAGGTCCTCAAAAGCCACACATTTATTATTCCTGCAAAAAAAAAAAATTGATAACAATACTCTCATTGGGCGATCAATAAATTGGTTCCACTTTGACAGTTCCAAATTGAGGCCGTTTTGCGAACCACTATTCAGCACCCATGGAAGAACTCATAATACGAAATGGCTCCTTTTGACAAAATACGTTTACCTAGAGAACCGCTCAAATACAACAGTTGAACATATTATATTCTATTTTTTTTTTCTTTACAGATACACAAAGAATGGCTCGAAAAGCGTCGAGCCGCCAGCCGAGCCACCCAGAATAACACCATCCCCGGAAGCGACTTTCCCTCGTCGACCCAGCGCACGACCTACCTGCGAAAGTTAATCAAATTCAAGAACGAGCGTGAACCACTCTCCGAGAATGACATTTCCTTTGTGCCACATTTCGACAATAGAAATCAAAACAGCCAGGACAACGAGTACGGCCTGCGCCCGTTCGCTGACCCCGACGGCACCGGTTCCGACGTGACTCCCACGTCGTCGTCCACCAATGAGGTCCGGTATCAGTTGGCCGAGGGTGGTAATTTGTCCAATGGCGGAAATCGGGAACCACCGTCGTCGCCATTGTTGTTGCAGTCCCGATTGCTGGAACATCACCAACCAATCGTGGACGATGAGGATGACCAGGAGCAGCCGCAGCAGCAGCCCGGAGCTGACCCAGAAACGTCCAACGAGATACCGCCGGTGACAACGGGCGCACCTGGTCCGGGCCAGATTAACGTCGCTGTGGCCAAAATAAATGAGTCCAACCTGGGATCCGGTGGCCAGGAAGAGCCTCGCATAAATAATGATTTGCCGGTGGTGTCTCCCACCACAAACAGCAAAAGTGGCCATTATAAATCAGATAACTATGCCATTCCTACGCAAAGTGCTGGCAACACTGCCGTCGCAGACGTCAAACGGAAACCAGCTCCCCATCCGGCCGTAATTAATAACGAAACCACGGAAAACGACGACGACGACGACGGAGGATCCTCGCAAGACGCTTCCGGGGTGGCACCCCACACCTCATCCTCCTCTTCCTCGTCTTCGGAGGCGGTCAAAGTGGACCAGAACACTGCGGACAGTAACAGTAACGTGACCGTAAGAAATGGATTCGGCCCGTGGAGCAACTGGACGGCCTGCTCGCGATCCTGCGGCGGCGGTGTCAAGTCTCAACAGCGGAAGTGCTGGCGGCGGGAGTGAGTATCATTTTAGCGCCATTTGTCCGCATTATTGTCACAGGGACTGGCCAGCAGATGGTTGGGTTCTGTTTGTGATACTGGTGCCGATGGTATACAGCAGCAGAATTTGCGACAATGGCGAGTAAATTAGCGTAAAATGCGCCACTGCCTGAATTTTTAAGGATTTTTGGGTGTTTGGCCAGTTGTCCGTTGCATCTGCCTAATGGCATGGTGAGACAAAGTTTTTCGTTAAACTTGAGGAAAATTGTTTACCTTGCATCACAAAAGTAGAGTTCACAGATAATTTAAATCTTTTCGCATCTATTGCAGACTAGATTACGCCATGTTTTCATCATTCACAGGATTATGGATTAGAAGCAAAGGGAAGCCATGATGATAATAAACTTGCTCAAAAAGGTAGCAAAAATGCAGGCTCTTTTCTCAATCCAAGTTTATGCAACAACATGCAAAATGATGATTTTTTCAGCAAATGCCGTTCATTTATATTTCGAGGCTCCAACGAGTGCTGAAAAATTGAATTTTGCATCGTTACGTACATCATTTTTTGGAATTTGGAAAACACTTTTGAAAATGAATATGTCAGTAATACTTTTCGATACTTTTTAGCCAGGTCCGGTGGTGTAGTGGTTAGCGTGGTAGCCTCTCATCCCAGTTAGGCCTGGGTTCAATTCCAGACGGGTGACATTTTTCGAGACGAGATTTGCCTGACCACGCCTTCTATCGGATAGTAAAACGTCGGTCCATTTGCGTAAAAGAAGTTTTGGGTGACTCACCACACATAACCTTCGGACGCCTAGAAATGAGCAGAAAGTACACAGAAAAAAAAGTTGAATTTTGGAATGTTGAATATTTTGTAGGTTTAATATTACCTCTTTTTTTAGTAATATTACATAAAAAATGTGTAAAAATGTGACCTGAAAAATTGATGAAAATTCATCATTTTTTTAGACACAAAATCTGTCACCATTTCCTGATGAATATTACCATCATATTACCTACTTTTCTTTATCAAACATAACTGAATAGAAATGTAAAACTTTACGAAACAAGGGTTGTAAAGTTGAACTTTTAAGCACTTGTATAGAAATGTTATGCTTTTCAATATAGTTTTGATTTTAACGGTGAATTAATTAAAACACGGTCAATTGACTTAAAATTCCATTCAGGTGGTTTTCGGAATTTCAAACAAATGTTGAATGCAGTTCATTGTACTGAACGAACCGCGTTAAAATTGCATATTGTTGCATAAACAATTATTAAAGAATTTCATGTTCTCTAAAAAAATCTTCATTGTGTAAAGTTTCTGGAAGTTTGCTCATGCTTTAAAACATGATCAGGTCTTAAATTAGTTTCATGATAAAACAATCCAATTACCATATATTTATATTCTTCAAAATTTATAGAATCTTGTTTGAGAATTTTTATTTTTTTCTTCTATTCTGTAGAACATGAGCAGATCTTTTCATTGCTAAATGAGATTCCAGACTCGATTAACCGAAAGCCTAGGAAAATTTTCACTGAGCTCAACCGTGACCCCTAAAGTGAATAGGGTAATTCTCCGCCAACTCACACAGCAGTTGCCCCGACCCCTCTTCGATTTGCGTGAAACTTTGTCCTAAGGGGTAACTTTTGTTCCTGATCACGAATCCGAGGTCCGTTTTTTGATATCTCGTGACGGAGGGGCGGTACGACCCCTTCCATTTTTGTACATGCGAAAAAAGAGGTGTTTTTCAATAATTTGCAGCCTGAAACGGTGATGAGATAGAAATTTGGTGTCAAAGGGACTTTTATGTAAAATTAGACGCCCGATTTGATGGCGTTCTCAGAATTCCGAAGGAATGTATTTTTCATCGAAAAAAACACTAAAAGAGTTTTGAAAATTCTCCCATTTTCCGTTACTCGACTTTAAAATTTTTTGGAACATGTCATTTTATGGGAAATTTAATGTACTTTTCGAATCTACATTGACCCAGAAGGGTCATTTTTTCATTTAAAACAAAATTTTTAATTTTAAAATTTCGTGTTTTTTCTAACTTTGCAGGGTTATTTTTTAGAGTGTGACAATGTTGTACAAAGTTGCAGAACAGACAATTACAAAAATTTTGATATATCGACATAAGGGGTTTGCTTATAAACATCACGAGTTATCGCGATTCTACGAAAAAAGGTTTTGAAAAAGTTGGTCGTCATCGATCATGGCCGTTCATGGTCACACGCGAAAGACACGGACGACGAAACTAAGAGAAACGCAAAAAGTTACTTTTTCAAAAAAAAAAATTCGTAAGATCGCGATAACTCGTGATGTTTATAAGCAAACCCCTTATGTCGATATATCAAAATTTTTGCAATTGTCTGTTCTGCAACTTTGTACAACATTGTTACACTCTAAAAAATAACCCTGCAAAGTTAGAAAAAACACGAAATTTTAAAATTAAAAATTTTGTTGTAAATGAAAAAATGACCCTTCTGGGTCAATGTAGATTCGAAAAGAACATTTAATTTCCCATAAAATGACATGTTCCAAAATTTTTTACAGTCGAGTAACGGAATATGGGAGAATTTTTAAAACTCTTTTAGTGTTTTTTCGATGAAAAATACGTTTTTTTCGGAATTCTGAGTACGCCATCAAATCGGGCACTAATTTTACATAAAAGTCCCTTTGACACCAAATTTCTATCTCATCACCGTTTCAGACTGCAAATTATTGAAAAACACCTCTTTTTTCGCATGTTCAAAAATGGAAGGGAGGGGTCGTACCGCCCCTCCGTCACGAGATATCAACAAACGGACCTCGGATTCGTGATCAGGGACAAAAGTTACCCCAAAGGACAAAGTTTCACGCAAATTGAAGAGGGGTCGGGGCAACTTTTCCCGATTTCGTGTGAGTTGGTAGAGAATTACCCAATAAGAATATTTAAATCCATGATGGTGGCCAAAATGATGGTGATAAAATATTGAAAATGCCATTTTGTAATTCAATGGGCAATAAGGCGTAATCCATAAAGTATGTCACGCTTTAGGGGGGGAGGGGGGGTCTGAGAAAGTGTGACATTGCGTGTTATAAGTATAGGAAAAGCGTGACGAAGGGGGGGAGGGGGGGTAAATATTGGCTGATTTTAGCGTGACGTATTTTATGGATGAAGCCTAAACTATTTCAAATTTCCTAGAAAGGATAACAGAATTCAAATGTTATGTTGAAAATAAGAAAATAAAAAAATCGTTTTTTTTGTTCATGATTCGATTAACCTAAGTCTGAAGTCGGATAATCGAAACTTCTGATAATTGAGGCTTCGGATAACCGAGTCAGAAGAAAAAAAAATAACTGATTCTTTTGCCTTCCTCACTGAGGTAAGGCTATAATCCTGCTCTAAAAATGAACTTTGTATGAAAACGTCGTAGACCCACCTTCATGTATACATATCGACTCAGAATCGAAAACTGAACAAATGTCTGTGTGTATGTGTGTGTGTATGAGTGTGTATGTGTGTGTGTATGTATGTATGTGACCAACAAACTAGCTCATGTTTCTCGGCACTGGCTGAACCGATTTGACCCGAACTTGTTGCATTCGACTTGGTTTAGGGTCCCATAGATCGAGTTTTATTCAGATTGAAGTTTCGATAAGTAGTTCAAAAGTTATGTATAAAAATGTGTTTTCACATACATCCGGATCTAACTTAAATGTATGTAAACTATGTCCGGATCCACCATCCATCGTTGGTTAGGTTATTAAAAAATCTTTCCAACGAGCCCAAAATATTGAAGATCTGGCAACCCTGTCTCGATATATGCCCGCTTAAGTGATATTGATGCCCTTTTTGGAAGCTGGATCTCACTTAAATGTATGTAAACTATGTCCAGATCCACTATCCGGCCCATCGTTGGTTAGGTTATCAAAAGAACTTTCCAACGAGTCTAAAACATTTTGGAAAAAAATATTAAATTTGAACATATTTATATATTCTTTTGAATTCATAAACACTTGCGCCCATAATTTTTTTGTAATTTTTTCATTAGTTTCATCATGAAACTGCCGTATTTTTAAACAAAAAATTGATGGGGTTTCTTCCGTCTACCTTAGATCAACTTTTTGATATACGAAATTCCTTGAGATCAAAACCAAAAATACTTGTTACCCATTTTATTGAAGTGAACTACACTAAAGTTCAGTAAAAATAAAATGCAACTAAAACAACGCTCACTAATCAAGTTGAAATAAGATATACGACATTAATAAGTAGGAATCGGTTTTATGTTCGTGCTCTAAAATTAAAATACAAATCGATCGGATACATTTTCTTCATCCATACATATGTTTATTACCAATTTAAACATATTTAACCAGGATCAGCGGGACATAAAACCAAAATATCCACCATACATAGATCATAATCATTTAAAGTCTCTCTTACGGCCATAGTCATGCCGATTCATGAATCCCTTCCCAGCAGTAGCCTTTTTTCTGGTTAAGTGTCAACTTAATCAAGCCATTTTCTGCTCAACTGCACAAAATACCAGCCAGCCACCAAATTAAACGCTATCCTCCTTCCAGCAACCGCCGCGACTCCTGACAGGCGTTGTGGAGGCATTTCAGTTTTATGCTTCAACCACCCTCGTGAACTTCCACCCCCAACAAGTTTGCGCGGCAACCCTCTAATTACTACATTGTAACCTCAAACCTCACTGCAGCATTCCGAAAAACCGCACACACACACACAGCTGCAGACTGTGCGGGATGCTGCCTGCCACAGTAATTAAAAGCATGAAAACATAAAAATCTACTCACGCTCGAGATGACTTTTTTCTGTGCGAACATAAAATTTTAATTGTACTTTATGTGTGACGTTGAAGCTTGGAGCGCTGCTGCCACTACTACTCGCGGCCAACTGCAAACTGGGCTGATGTTCTGGAGGGGGTTTTTTTCTGGGGTTTTCTATCTTTTTTCCCCAATTGGTTTGAAAATTGGACTTAGAACTATGAAAAAATATAAAAAACTTTTTTTACAAATACACTCAGTAACGACACGACACGAAACTATTAGTTCGACCTTACTTGATGATATGGGTTATTTTTAAAAAGGACGCATGAGCGGCTAATCCCTCTAAAAAAATGTACTAGTAGAACACAAATTCATTCAAATTTCATTGATTTTTTGTTTAGAGCATTTGAAAGATTTTCAGTTGATTAATCTTTAGATATTGAACATAAAAAAAAATGTTTTTTTTTAAATAAACTTTTCAAAAGAACGTAACCTTCGGTAAAAGTAAGCAAGTTGACGTTCTATTGAAAAAATAACTTAGAATAGTTCGAATACTGATCCTCAAAGGAAGCAAAAAATAATTAAATTTTGTGCTAAAAGCTCAAAATTAAGTGATGACGATTGATTTCAGGTAATGTTTTGTCAGAAAACATGAAATTTGCTATACTGAGTGTAACACGCGCACTCTGAGCAAGTTCAACTTTCGACTCGATTGCGAATCCCTGCGCAGAGGGGCAATTTTGGCAGCGTGTCCCTTTGCTCCGAAGTAAAGTCTCCAACGAATGATGACCCGCTGGCACTAAATTGGTTAAAAACTGGCGCTGGGTCGTCCTCGTGGGAAGAGCCCAGAATAGTACCTAACCCTTTCGTACGCGATAAAAGTATGAACTTTCCCGGAGGACTGTGGGAGCTAGCAAATCGAGATAAAAAAAGGGAACGCGACTTTTGATTCAACTTTTTTGTTCAGAACTAAAACAAATTGTGAACATTGTGATCAACCGAAAAGCTACATAAATTCAATCGTAGAATCAATGTTTAATGAAATTATAATAATTGAATAATAGCTTTGAAATGCGCATTCGGGAAGAGTTTCATTCACATTAGGCAAAAATCTAAAATTATAACCACTTTCATTTCCACTTCCCACTGCAGAGTACTGCAAAAAAAAAAAAAAAAAGAGAACGTTCCCACTTCCTGCTCGATTGTTTTTTGTTCCCTGTCACGGTGCGCAGTTCGATAAAATACATAAAGTTTTTAATTAGAGCTTTCGGCGGCCTGCTCTCATGAAATGTGGCGGCTTGGTTGTTGGGGGGAGTGTGGTGCTTTTCACGGAGTTTTTCTTGAGAGGCTTACGATGTGGCGCATTAGGGACGTTGGAGTAATATGGGATTTTCTGTGTGTTGGATAGAATCAAAACTCGATCTTACTTGTAATTGGAGCGACATTTTTCTTTAACAAATCGAAGATTTATTAAAGTTATGATTGCTTCAATATTTAAATATACATTTTCATCTATTAACAAAACAAATTTGAAGACATTTGGTTGTATCATTGCCGAGGCAATAATACAACCAAACGTCTTAAAAAAACGAAGCCCAATTTTAAAATTTTACAATTTTAAAAATTACTAAAATAAAGAGGTGGGCAAAAAATGAGCGAGCCGCTCAAAGAGCCGGTTCACTGAAAAGAGCGAACGAACCGTGGCTCAGAAAAAAAGAACCGCGGTTCTTTTTAAACTTCGGTCTTTTGAAAGAACCATT
Organism: Culex quinquefasciatus; assembly: GCF_015732765.1. NCBI lineage: Eukaryota > Metazoa > Arthropoda > Insecta > Diptera > Culicidae > Culex > Culex quinquefasciatus. The sequence goes on from NC_051862.1 coordinate 125,963,347, forward strand.
TCAAGATGGCGTGATTTATGTTATAATTATAATTTATTGAATTTCCAAAAAATAGTATTAAATTTGGTTTTTAAGAATTGAAAATGCAATTTCAAATATTTCAATGCTAATAAAAATTTATCTCAAAGAGTAAATGATTGTTTGAACAAAATGAACAAAAAAATCATTGTACAACTGATTGTACACTAAAGTTTTACCAGAATACGAATTTGAGCATTTCAAATTGCATAATTTGTAAAATATTACCAAAAATCCAAATGAATAGTTTAGAGATTTTTGAAAAAATTAAACCCTTTTGTCCGATTAAGCTTTATCGATTAAATCAGAATGTAGAAAAGTGTTCACAGAATATTTTCTTCAAATAAAACATCAGCATTAGTTCAATTTTTGCACAAATAAACGCAATTAAAAACAATTTTCCGGCATCCTAGATTTAAGTTTGGATGCCATTCAATTACCCGAATGTTTCGGTTCGAGTAGAAATCTTGACAAAGAGACCACCAAGACCTATGGTTTCCAAGGGCTCCTTCTCGTTTTCAGTATAAATTTGTTTTAACAAATAATTAATAAAAGTTCAATGTTAAAAAACCTTTAAAATCACACGATTCATAAAAAACCTTTCTAAACTTTGAAAAAGAGCGAAAGAGCCGTTCAAAAGAGCGGTTTTTTTTTTAATGAGCGAACGAAAATGAGCGGCTCCAAAAAAAGAGCAGTTTTGCCCACCTCTAAATACAACATTTGAAAATCGGCAAAATTTTAAAATTAGGCTTCGTCTTGCACACGGGATATGAGCAACTCTCTACGAAATCGGCCGATTTCGACCATTTTTATTTTTTGTATTTTTTTATTTGACTAAAACTTTGTGGGGGCCTTCCCTATGACCAAATAAGCTATTTTGCGTCATTGGTTCACCCATACCAGTCTCCATACAATGTTGGCTGCTGTCCATACAAAAATGGCACTTAAATATTTAAACAGCTGTAACTATTGAGTGAATTTTCTGATCAATTTGGTGTCTTGGGCAAAGTTGTAGGTATTGTTGAGTACTTTTGAGAAAAAAATAGGTACACGGAAAAAAAATTGCAGATTTTTTTATCAACTTTTTTTTACTCAAACTCAATTTCCCAAAATACGTATTTTTTGATTTTCGAGATTTTTTGATATGTTTTAGGGGACAAAAATCCGCAACTTTTGAGCCATAGAGAAACATGGTCAAAAAATATGCCGCCGAGTTTTTTTTTAGAAAAAAAACAGTGATTTTTGGAAAAAATCAAAGTTTTATGCAAAAACAAGTTTGACATTATTTTTTGATGCAAAATTGAATTTGCAATCGAAAAGTACTTTACAGATTTTTTGATATAGGGCTCCGTTTTCAAGATATAGCCACCGAAAATTTGCTATAAAATTGTCCAAGAGACATTGAAGATTGGACCTCGGGTTGCTGAGATAGAGCCGCTTTAAGAAAAAGAAACACGAAAATTTAAGTTTTCTTAATCTCACCAAAATAACCCACCATTTTCTAATGACGATATCTCAGCAACTAATCCGATTATCAATGTTAATACATGAAACATCCGTGAAATTTTCCGATCTTTTCTAAAAAAATACTTTGAAAATTTTGAAATCAAAACTAACATTTTAAAAGGGCGAAACATTGAATATTATGCCTATGTCTTGTGAGGAATTGAAAATCATCTTACAAGTGGATTGAACAAATTTTCTTTTATGAAATTTTGTGTTTTCATATTAAATACATGTATGTAACCCTTTTCGAAAGTTTGCTTCAATTTTAGACTATTACAATGAATCAGGCCCTTTTAATTATTAATGTTCGAACACAATGGTGTATGTATTTTTATAAGCTTTCTTTTAAACATTCGTAGTTATTTTTTTAATTTATTATTTTTTTCAATTACTTTTTCCCCCAGAAAAGTTATACTTTCCGTTTATTCGTGTTCAAATTGTTAAAGAACTTTGAACGATATTCGAAACGGTAAGTGCTCGAATAAAAAGAAATTATGCAAAATAAAAAAATATTACATTTCGAAATGGAATTAAATATCAAATTGTTTTGTTCTCAGTATTACATACTTTTTTTTAAGTTTGCAATTTGATTTAAATGAATTTTAATGTATTTAAAAAAAAATCTGATCGATTTGGAGTGTGGTACTTTTAGAACAAATAGTCCACATTATCAGCACGGATCAAAATTTGGGAAGATGTAGGTTAGAAAAATTCAAATTTGGTATGAAACTGGTTCAGGTTCAGCACATCACCTTTCAAATGCGACCAAGAGAGCTTGAATCCATAACATGGGCTCTGAAAAACACCTTACCACAAAATTGAGCACTTTTTTACCACACACGGACGTCATTGTCAATCGATCAGGCGTCGAAAATCGATCGTGTATGATTTTATGCATTTTTTTCCAAAGAATATTTCTCGAGAAATGATTGGATTACGAAGCTCGATCTCAAACTTCTTTAGTAAAAAAGGCAAAAAAAGATAAAATTTTAGAATCCGTTTTGTCGTAGCCAGTCTTCGCTGCAACAGATTTCAGTTTAATTAGTTTATTCAAAAGGATTTTCCAAACTGTTTTTTTTTTTCTTTAAAAGCAGAACCTTGTTTTATTCCAAATTCTCATTTGTTGTTAGCAAGGATGCCAGATGCACTGATTTGTCTGTGCTTTACAGAAATTTGAGCCTGTGCCAGACATTTTTTGAGGTGCACGGACTTTTGAAATACTTCGTCTAATTAATATTTTAATTTAATGAAAAATATGCCTAAAACGCAATTTCGGATGGATGTTCATGACTGTTAATTGATATATTTAAATTTTAGACAATTGCCGGACATTTACAGACTTTTTCACACATATTTTAAAAACCCATGTGGTGGTTAGCAAAAGTCACTGTGATCAAGAAAAACTCCGCAGCACTCTAGCAAGGTGCAAATTGCGCAAAGTTTACAGTTCTCAGACCTGGTAATCAGCAGTGTGATGAAAAAATCATGGCCATGCACGATTGACACAAAACTCTAGAAATTGCTGAAAGCTTCACAACTTTGAAAACTTCTCTACCCTGTTTTTTTTTTGTTTTGAAAAAATAATTTCAACCAACCGAAGCCGTTCTGGTGGTTTATTCAATTTGGATTTGTTTGATTTATTGTGAGATTAATTAAAATGAAATAAAACTTTGTATGCTGTTTTGATCAGTATTCATTTTACACCACCTCATCAATAATAATGATTTTTTACCCTCTCAACTTTTCCAAAAGGGTCACGATGGAGCTACAAGCACTGGAAAAAAAGAGTACAGACACAAAAGCTCTCGAAAAAACTTGCTCGATTCCGCCGATTTCTACGCGCATTGCCCGTGCCTGTGAATGCGAAATTAATTAATTTGCGACTGCTTTTATGTTTGACTTTTCGCCCCTTCAATTTAATCAATACCGCTGCTCGACGTCGGGATGGCCTTTTCTATTTTATGAATTTGGATTTCAGTGAAAATTTCTCCATGAGTTTTGATTTGTTCGATTGAACTCGATATCATATTTGGAATGATGCTTTCATGTTAGACCTGGTGTGTATTCTAGCCAATTCATCAATTTGCTATTGAATACGCGTTTAATCAAGATCTCCGGTGCAAAAACACATGCACATTGCGTTATTCCCGATACCTTTTGACCTGACCCGGTCGGTCCGGGTGCCTGCTTCTATCTGCTCGACTAATCAGATGCATTCAATATTCATCAAACACTTAACCGGAACGATCTGGAAACAATGTGATCCCTCACTTCGAACCCTTGTCTCTCCTTCCATCAGCGAAAAAAGAAACTGAACACTTCGCCGGTAAACAGGGTTGCCATTTTTAAAGAGCTGGAGAAAATAAATTTAGAATTACATTTCGAAATTCCAAGTTCGTATAACCACAGAATTCCAATTTGGATGTTTTGATAATTTAAGTACTGAATGAGGACTCATATTTTCCAACACTTCTAAAACAATCTGGCATCCAGGTATCTCTCCGTCGGTAAGGAACAACCGCGGCGGTTCAATCCAATTATGATTCCATTCTTGGCACGCTTTTTTTTCTGCGAAGGAGTCGACCAAAACGGACGAAACGCGAAATAAAATGAGGCATCAGAGAGTTATGATTAAGTTGATTGAATTATTACGATATTGTTTCGGGATGCCCCCTCACCCCGTTTCCCCCCTTGAAAGTGATGAGGGGTTCTTTTCCATATTGACTTAGTAAACTCTGCTCTGCTCTTAATCCGAAGAGCGGGGTATCTTTTAGGACGCTTCGAACTTTTGTTGAATGGTCCTCCGGAGCGACTATTTTGGGATTCGGTGGGTCGGGGGTGGGAGAAAGCAGCAAACTTGGTCTAAGCAATAATCGTACCCGTTATTGATATACCTACAAACACACTCTTTTGCTGGTTTGGATGTTGGAAAGGGCCTCTCTCTGAACTGGTTAGATGTTAATGTGGATGTGATTATAATCGCATCCAAAGGAAGTTAATTTGATTGTTTGTTTTCGTTATTAAGACAAATGAGGCAAGTCTAAATAAGAGGTTATTATTTAATAATAAAGAATACTTATCAAATTCCTTTCAAGTAGAGTTGGATCGGTTTGAAGTTAAAATTTGTTTAACAGACTAGCGTTAGTTAGTTCAAATTTTGAGTGGTGACTGGGTTGGAACGGGATTGTTTCAGATTCTGTTTTGGGAAACTTAGCATCTGGCATTTTAGCATTTTTGATTTTTTTTTGCGAATAATTTGCTGCCTAAAATGGTGATGATTTGGAAATTTGGTGTCAAAGGGATTTTAGGTAATATTGGTCACCTGAATTTAAGAAAAATACTATGATTTCACGTTTGACAGGTTTTTTGTGTCTTCTTCTGAGCTTCGGTAATAGTTTTCAAATTGTTTTTGAAGTAAGAATCATATTTGATGAGTTTACAATCGATTGGATTTAAAAAGAATGGGATTTTGCCACCTAATAATAAGAGAATTTTTAAAATATTTTCAATGACCTTATGATTTAAAACAAAAGTTTTTGTAAAGTCTCGCAAACAAAAAAATCCAAGAATTATTTTTTGATGTAAAATTTAATTCCTAATCGAAAAATACTACAGTCGACTCTCTAGTTGTCAATATCCAAGGGACCGTCGAAGAAGAGAAGCATCAGTTTACAGAACGATGCTAAATGAAGACTCGATCGAAATTCGTTTTTTCTTGCTAACCAGCTATGGGAGCGAATCATGGCAACGTCCAGCAAACAAAAACAAAGAAATGTCAAACACCCTTCAAAACTTCGTTTCTCAAAGAAAAATGTCTATGCAAGCCATGAGAAAGTGAAATTATTGACAACCAGAATAGATGTTTAAAGCAAATAGAATCCAAGGGACCGTCGAGGAAGAGATCCTTCAAGCAAGAGAAAATATCGAGGAATAAAGACAATCGAAGTATGCAGTTTGAAGGGACTGAAGAATTCATCGGTACATGGAGTCATATTGATATCGAGAAGATCGACAGCCAGAGAGCCGACTGTACTAAATTTTTGATAAAATGCCCAGTTTTAGCGTTATAACCATTTAAAGATTTAATTATTCTATAATTGAGTTTTTTTAATACATTTTATATCGATTCTTGTCCATCTTTGAAAAAAATATATTCAAAAAGCTGAGGAAAATCTCTACAATTTGTTTTTTTGGTTACTGTTCATCCCTTTGGTTGCTGAGGTATGACCAAAATTGAGTTTTTCTGAGTTCTACCAAATTAACATTCAATGGAATTCAATCAAAAGTTATGTGCAATTTTTTCAACTCCTTTTATTTTTTTTTCTTCAGATTTTCATAATCCAGACTTACTTTTCGAAATGCTTAAATCACATTATTTGGCTTTATTCTAGATTGCTAGAGAATCGCTTATTTTTTAAATAGTAAGACTCAGAATATGGAAAAAAAATCTGAACCTCGCTCTAAAAACCAAATACTTTTCCTGGAGTACTTTTCTGTGTTTGGATTTGGCCCCAGTTTTGATAACATTGGTTGATTCACTTAACTTCAAACATAAAGTATGCATGGATGTTTTAGGAAACATGATCGTAAGATTTAATAATTTCTCAAAAAATCTATACAATTTTTCAATCACTTTCTGCTAATGACTACATAATTTCCAAAGTTTAATGAATGGCTTTGATAATCCAATCAGCATCTCAATTTATTTGGCATTGTCAACAAGGTGTTTCTAATGATGCTGATGGTGTAATCAAGTTTTCATTATCTTGTTAGCGAAAGTTTAACAACTTTTGCCCTCCCTTCAAAATAACATCCTTAAGCCATATTTAAACTCTTTTCCGATTTAGATCCATAATATCAAAAACCGAGTACCTGGTAGCAAACAATTCCATTAGCATCAAGTGTAATAATACCACACAACATTCGAAAGGGTGTAAAGCACACGAGAAAGCATCTTATCTTCCCCACCGACCGCCTAAGCTCCACATCGCCTCCCCCCTCAAAGCTTAATTATGTTGTTTTTCTCCCGCTTATGCTGGCTGGGCGCTTTCATTGTTGTCTTGTAGCTGTGGCTGTTGCGCTCTTATCCGCCACAATCTGCGGGATGCAGGAAAATTCATTCTCAGCAGCAGCATCCGAGAACGTGTTCTTCTTTAAATTTCTTCTTAAAAGTTGGTAGCGTGAACCAAAAAAAAAAAAAAATAACATGACGACAGCGACGACGATGGTTGGAAGCAGCTTGCACCATAAATCGGATTAAATCAAAGCAGCAGCAACTATACTCTGCCACTTCTTCTGCATCTTTAAACATTATCGCATCACAATTTTTTTCGAGACGAGGAGATAGTGACACGCGAGAAGTGCTTGAGGGATAAAATTCAGTTCTGGCAAATCAGAGAAGTGTGACATAGAAGAAGTGTCGTTTTTATTTGATAATCCCTTTTGTTTGGGTTATTCAAGGCGAATTAATTATATTTAAAGGATCACTTCAGAATGTGATCAAATTGATAGATTTAAAATGTAATTCAGTAATGGTCTTACACAATTGTAACAAAATTGGTTTCCATCCCTTTTTTTCAACATAAATTGATGTTGCAAGGTACCCAGTCAATTCAATTCGAATTCTGAAACGGAATCTAACTAGAATCGTATACGAATTCCGTTTCAAACGCAACCGTGTTCAAACCGGATTTTGAAGATTCGCTGAGATTTCCTAGGTCATCCGGAACTTCCTGGAGTTGAGACCTGTGGGTCTACCGCCGCAACAAGTAAGAGGTCGATAGATTTCGACTCCGGGACATATGCAAATAGCTTCAGTGGGTATGGTAGTCTACTTTGTTGACATGTTGGGATATCCTAGGCCATCCGGATCTTCCTGGAGTTGAGACCTGTGGGTCTACCACCATATCAAGTAAGAGGTCGATAGATTACGACTCCAGTACATATGCGATTAGCTTCAGTGGGTATGGTAGACTGCTTTGTTGATATGCTGGGATATCCTAGGTCATCCTAGAACTCCCTGAGGTTGAGGCCTGTGGGTCTACCACCATAACAAGCTATTTTTAGAAATGAATTTTAAACAAAAATTCTATTCTAAGAATAGCTTTACTTCTTGTGTGAAGTGTTTTTCTATTTTTAAGTTTGAGAAGTTCTCTTGATTACCAATTATTGATTATTTTCTATTGTTTTACTGTGGCTAAACTGTGGAATTTTGTCCCAAGTTAATAAAAAAATAATATTTTTTTTTATAAATGACCATAAACTTAAAACTCATAGACCGATGAATTTGACTCCAATTGGGTCCTAAAATGAGGCTTAGATTGCTGATATGATTGTTTAGAGCGATAAAGCTTATTTTTGCCTTTCTTACTAAAGAAAGGTATAGGTTTTACTTTAAGCCAGGACGTCATTTTCATCTTCGTAAATATGTCGATTCAGCATGAATTTTCTTCGGAAAAATCGTCAAAAAATCACACTGCATCGATTTTAGACGCTCTATCGATTCACCTTGACAGAACTCGCCTATCTCCAACCCTCGAATTTTGAGAAAATAAATTCCGTGGAGTTCGAGTGATGTCCGTGTGTGGTAAATTTTTTGCCAAATTTTGTGTCGCGTAATCCTCGGCTCCCCTATTTTAGATTTTGATTGTTTCAAGTGCATTTGAAAGCTGGTGTGCTGAACAAGGGTCATTTTGAGACCGAATTTCGAAATATCCATCTGTTTTTGGATGCGGCCAGACTTTTCAACAAAATACACAGTTTTCAAATGAAAATATGGTCAAAATTTTTCATTTTCATTTCTTTTATTTATCTCAAAAATTGCATTTTTCGAGCTCTACAACCTCCCAAATTTTCATCCAGATCCATAATCTGGTTCTGGAGTTAGAGCCGTTTGATTAACCTACCAAAAGAAAAAAAATCCCTAAAAAAAGGTAAAAGCCCACCTGGTGACCTTTGCCAACACTTTTCATTTCCGATTTTATCCGAAATTTCTTTCTACACTCATAGTACAGACCATGAGTGAGCATCTGAAACAAATTTGACGTCTATCGGCAATCCGGATCAATTTTTAGAGCGATTTACTTTTTGCCTTTCTTACTAAAGAAAGGTATAGGTTTTACTTTAAGCCAGGACGTCATTTTCATCTTCGTAAATATGTCGATTCAGCATGAATTTTCTTCGGAAAAATCGTCAAAAAATCACACTGCATCGATTTTAGACGCATCGTCGCCAAGTCGACAAGTTGTCAAGTTGAGCTTCTAATGCTGGCGCGTACTGCTGGCGCGTCTAGTTATTGGGATCCAATATACTCTAATATGTGTTGGGTGCCCTATCGATTTTCATTTGCTACTATAGATATCGTATATTTTTCGGCTCTTTAGTATTATCATTATATGCATAACTGTCCAGTATTTGTTTTGAAACCTGCGACATGAGACCATTATGCGATTTAAATTCTGTCATTTATTTTTGTTGTGTGGTGGTCTAGAGGTTTGTGTCCTAACTAATATTTTATCTAGATCAGAGGCAAAAGATTTAAATCTTGAGAAACATTGAGGTGAATTTGAAAGAGCTTTTAGAGAGTGGGGATCTTTTTAGAAAGTGGGGATTTTCTTCGAAAGTTCTTGGCTTGCTTCTTGATGTTGGGTGATAAAGGAAAGCTTTGATCGCAAGCGAGCGAGGGAGAGAACTTATATTCCTTTCCTCTCCACACTCGCGCTCACCGCACACGGCGCCTTGTTCTAAAGAGGCGATGGTGTAGAGGTATAAATTCAAACGTTGTGTTGTTGTTTTTTTTTTCGTTGCCAACTGGTGCTTCTTCTCGCTCGCGGGCAAAAAATCGCTGGCAACAGTGTCTGCGGCACATTCTGAAATGCCGCGCGGCGTGTACCTTTGAAAAAAACAGACAATACCAACACACAAAAGGGCTCGTACCGAAGCTAAAAAACCAAAACCGCGGTGTGCGTTGTCACTGGCGCATGGGAAGCTTGCTATGATCACGTTTGCCATAAACGCTTGTTTGATTACAAACTCACAAACATATTGTACGATTGAAAATATTCTTTTGGTGAAAATTGCGTTTTTTATTTCCTTTGGAAATCATATCATTTATAATACATTGCTTTCATCATAAGACTTTATTTTGTGCTGACGTTATAAATAAACAAAGTCGATGTTATGAATTGAAAAAAGATCTACCATTGTTATATTCTTTAGTAAGAAAGGCTCTATCTCACCCCAGGTGGGATTAAATCGGGTTTTCTGAGTACAACGACTCTTTGTACGACCACAAAGAGTTTAAAATGGATTTTTAAATCAATTTTAAAAAATTAACCTCGCGGTCCTTTTTGACAGAAAAGTTCCTAATTGACAGCTCGTCCCAAGGGGACCATAGTTGATCCATCGAAAAAATGTTGTCCTGTCAATTTTTTTTTGCATTAAAATAAAAAAAAGTGATCAGAAATGGTTTTTGATCGTGTTTTTTACCGTTGTAGATAAAAATTGCCATAGGGCTTTAGTACCCAATTTTGGGAAATCGACATATTTTTGCATAAAGAATCATCCACTATTTAAGTATAATTATTTAATCTTCAATCTATTCTGTTTAAAAAACTTTCATATTAGACATTTAATTTAATATTATGTTGGAATGTAAAACCTACTTATTTATCCAACAAATTTTATCACATTTTTCGACTTTCTTCCTCTGGAAATAACTCAAAATAAAAAAACGAAAGTTTCTACATGTACAACTTTATTATAGATAGATTTCAAATAAATGGGAACCATCAAAATTAATCATGAAACGCTATCTGAAAGGACTGAAGAACTCATCTAAATCAGAGGGTTATTTCAGGAATCGACTGTATCAATAATATTGCATCATCTCTCGTTAGTTTCTTCAGTCTCTTCAAAATGCATACTTCGATGCTCTTCTTGTCTAGATATTTTTCATAGCTCGATAATAATTTATTTGCTCCAAAAATACTCTCCGATTGATAATATGTTCTCTTTCTAATGGGTTGCATTGTATTAGTTTGTTGCCATGATTTTCTCCCATGTGTTTCTCTTCCTTGATGGTCCCTTGGATATTGACAACCAGAGAGTTGGCTGTACTGTGAAATGTTGCACGGTTCTCAAAATGCCGTTATGTATAATGAAAAAAAAAATGCAATCCGAGATTTTGGTGTTTATCGATTCCGCACCTCTGAACAAAAAATGAAAACATTCGCTTATGTAGTTTTCGAGATACAGCCCTTTTAAGATGTTACATCCGATTTTCAATAAGAAACCCAAAACAATCTATAAAATTTCAGCATTTTAAAGAGTATGCATTTCGAGATAATGATGGATTTTGCATCATTCAGAAGGTTTGCTGATGTAGTTTTAAAATATTATTTCCGACTTTTTCTAAGAAAATCTATATAATCGGCGTGAAAAATTCGGAAATATTATCTTAATACGGCTGTATCTCAAAAGCTTCATCGGCAAACCATCTGCAAATTGGCCCTGAAATACTTAACAATCATAAGAAGCAATATTCATCATTATCTCATATTGCATACTGTTTAAAGTGTCGGAATTGTATTGATTTTATAGATTTTTTTTTAGCAAACCTTCTGAAACTTGGCCCAGAGATACTTGACAGCCATAAGAAGGAAAATTCATTATTATCTCGAAATATCGTGTTCTTTGCTTTGAAAAGTATAATTTTAACGTTTATCAGTGAAATTAAAAAAGTACAAAAGATAAATGAAAAGTCCTTAAAAAAAAATCAGAAAAAAGCACAATGAAGAATTTACAGTCGATTCTCTGGATGTTGATCTTCTCGATATTCATATTGCTCCACTTGCCAATTAGTTTTTCAGTCCCAGTAAGCATTTATTTGCAGTAGCAGTAAGCTTTGATTTAATTGATTTCAAAACATAACTCTCTTTCAATAAATTGGGTTTAAATCTAATAATGTTGATTGATTGATGTTGAGTAATTGTTTTCGATTTGTGTTTCTCTTCAATCAATACAATCGAATGATTTGTATATTTTACTTGACGACTGAGCTTAAAAAAATAATTTTAAAAAATACATTTGCCAACATTTCTAACCATCTACCATGATTCACTGTTTATTCAAATTGCGTAATCTTTACTCAACCAGAGCTGTGTCAAACAAGTGCTAAACTTTCCGGATTAGCCCAGTTTCGGTGGTGGTGCCAGGAGCCGGGTGTCGTTCCGGACCGGAGAATTAAATTTATAATTGCAAGTTTATTTACGATTCAACGCCACTGTTTACGCGCGAGACAGCAGCTTCAGCTCGGAAACGATTGTGATGCAAAGTTTTGCTTCGTTAGTTTGTTTCGTTGTTGTTCAAGCAGAGTTCTGATGCTGGTTGGATGTTTTTAACTGGTTAAGAGGACCAGCTAAGGCTTTGAGTGGTTGATGAACAGAAGAGTTGGAGAGGTTTAAAATTAAGAAGGAAATAGTTATTGTGATAAACTTCTCTTAAAGTTGTGATTTGCGCTTCAACAAAACATAAAAAATCATCATTCTTCAAAAGTCTTTTGTTCAAATCTGGTCCATCTTTAGTTCAATCAATGCTCAAAATAGTAAAAAAAACCAGAGCTTCTCCCCAAATGAAATAAACATTCATTGCTTTCATTACGGTCCCCGGACATTAAAACACAATTCATTGTTGCATCATAGATGAAACGGTCGGCCGTGGTCGTCATCGTCGTCTTCTTCCGGGCAAGTTTGCCACATCCTGGCAGAGAGCCTAAGGACATGACACTTCATTCTACTTCCGCCACTAATTTCCACCCTTTCACA